>NC_049991.1:20403155-20459831 GCF_000003815.2 Branchiostoma floridae | reverse complement strand
CAACCTCTGCTTGGAGAGTATAGAGTATAGTGGGTGGAAGATTTAGAAGCTTAGCCTGCACAGCCCATGAAAACAGTCTGGCTTCCATGCAGTATTAGCCACATCGGAAAAAAAGCAGCCAGTGAATGAAGGAAATTTGATATACCCCTGGGAAAATAATAGTTCCTCTGTTGGGAAAGCATGCTACATTCCGGACTGTTGAAAGACTGGCCAAAAAATTCCTTCCTTACTATAAAAGCTCTCTAAGTCCGGCTTCGGCTTTTTTTTTTACATTTCAATGTGTTGTCCACCAAAGGGAAAGCCCGGGGCCGAAAACAAGCCTGAGTCGAACCTCTGTGTGGGGGGTAGGCATAAAGAAAACAGACCCGAAACCTACATGTTGAAGAGTATGGCTAATGGGCATAGAGAAAATATGACAAAGTAGAGGGCCCGAGAAAACCGGCCTGAGTCAAACATGGAGACTATGTTACGCAAGCGAAAAACCATCGCGTTGATAAGACCGGCTGACGGAAATTGAGGTATGTGAGAGAAGAAGGTCACAATGGGTAACAGTCTTACCTCTGATTAATACTAATAATAGGATTCTTTCTACGACCGACACAAACCCAATAAGTGACGGAAGTGAAAGAAATAAACAGTCGCTAGACATTTCAGGGACTTAAGTTTTTTTTTTTTTTAGTTCTAACCGCTACGGGTTAAACCCACCACGAATAATAGGTACAGTTCAGATGGTAACGTTTCGAAATGTATAAAGTGTCGGCAAATAAATTTCCACGTACAGGCTTTGAGCATTTGATGTCAGCTCATTATGACAATAAATGTAGTTTCTATAGAGTTGCTCTTGAGGAGAAAGGCTGCAGACACACCGCCGTGATCCAGGCCCCCAACGAAGCATTCCCCTGCAACCGTTGTGAACGGGTGTGTCTGTCCCGCATGCATAGGACTGACTAGCCATCAGCGAGCAACGAACCCCCTAGAGAATGGTCTTCGTTCGCGAAGTCCAGCTAAGAAAAAAAGAGTTTCTATAGCTATATCCTCCTCCGACATTTCAATCTGTTTATGCCACTAACTATTAAAGCACCTTCTCCAATTCACTTTATATGCGAAGCGTAGAGTAGAGTTAAAACTGTTTTTAATATCCGTCGGTACTTCGGAAAAAGACATGCTGGGCAAACAGAAACCTACAGAAACTAGTCGGAAACGCTTCACAAATAATCTCCAAGCGGGGATTGTGTCGGAGTATAGTAGAAGCCGCGGCCTGCGAAATCCCGACCACCACTTCTACCCAACATCTGCTTGAAGAATAAAATCCTGAAGTCAGGCCGGGGTCATAACGGGGTCATCGACGGGGTGTCGAACTGGCATGGGGGATAGTGGAACAGTCCAGATATAAAGCTTGTCCTGTGTGGGGTCCACTACCTTTCTCACAGTCAAAACAGTTATATTGATTCGAGTTAAACTTATTTCGTGACATTCTGCAGTCTCTTCGTGAGTTACATCCTGGCAACGGACAAAGGATGGCGTCCCTTGAACGGACAGACTTTCACGTGGCTGTAACAAATATGGTGAAATGATCGATCAACGTGGAAGAGCGGGCGCCTCGTTTATGGAAAATGACAACAGACCGCGGTACACGCCTGCCTTTCCGACTGGATAGCTCCCCAATGTTCTTTGGTATGTAGAACTTCATTCTGAAATGATACAGAGTACCACTCGAAGTGTACCACTCGAAGTATAACACTTGGGGACCTGTTCTTTGAGGAGACGATACTGTTATTGTTAGGCGGGAGGGGGGCTTGTCGAGTTGAGTAGCCGTAGATCTCTACAAGGTCTTACAAGGCATGTAGGAGCTAATCTTGTTTTATAGACGGTCTCTCATCAGTTGATTGTCGCTGTTGGTCTTTGTGGGTTTTCTTGTACTGTAGTTGTAGAGTGCGGGGTATGATTCCATTTGCTTGTGGAATCTTGACTTGTAAATTATGTAATCTAACTTCAGATACCTCTATAAAATATTATATACGCGGGCATCTGGAAGTGTTTTGGTACCACAGATAAAATCTAGTAATAGATCTAGCACAATAGTTGGTTAGGGCGACTCTTCATTAACGATATAGTTTTCGTTTAAGCTACGTAGTTCTGAAATAAATCACGATTCAAGCACATGGCAATTTACTTGAATTTTCAATCCTGGTCTGGTGTCGATACAACCAGGTTTAGCACAGGGCTCGAGGGACGTCCCGTTGGTACTGTATGTACCAGTCACGGGTCACGTGGCTAGGATGCCTGGCTGAGTCATCTTCTCGCCTGCCAAGAAATTGTAATCTCCAAGCAGATCCACGGTGGCGTAATACAGTATCAAACCCACCGTAGGATCTGCATCCATTCGGTTTCCGGTTTCCGGTGCCCGTTTGACTCCCTTTGACCGGCTATACTCCTTGGCCAGCTTTGATACTATCTTATGGCACCGTAGGATCTGCTTGGAGATTAAAGAAATTGAAAGATTTAGCTATCGCCTAGTATAAACAAGTCTCCTCTCCAAGCAGAGGTTAGACAGATAAGACTCCGGCTGCTTTTTGACGTTTTTTTAGTCATTTTCATCGGGCTTTCTGATGTCTCCCGGCCTAGGCCGCGAGGCATAAAGAAAGGAAACGGTATATAATAGAAAGCCCGGGAAAATGCCTAAGCCATAGAAACGTAAAAAAAACATCCGGAACCTAACCTCTGCTTGGATAGTGAAAGAAGTTAAGCTTTCCCACGCGTACGGTCCTTCACATGGTGTTGGTATAACTCTATGTGAGTTTTGTATGCAGTAGACCGATGTATTTCTTGTAAAATGCAGAGGGAATACCCGCGAAATCTAGCCTGCTATCTTTTTCTTCTCGTTTCATAAAATACTTTTGCTGACCGTTTTCAATTTGTGAGTCGCTATACACAAGCGACCAGTTCGTACAGTCTTCAGCCGATACAGGGCATCTAGAAGTAAAACGAAGAGACATGAACTGTCATTTGCTCCCCGTTCTGTAAGATTGCTGTACGAAAGTGCTAGTTGATCGGTAAAGAATGTTTTTTCTGTCATGTATATTTTTTTAATCCGATTGCTGTCTTATTTCAAATGTTGTAAATGCATCAATGTTTTAAAGTTGATTCTGTGACTGATGACGCATTTCATGTGTATATACATGCCAAGTCATCCAGGAATAAAGCTGAATCTGAATCTGAATCTGGTTTACAAAAAAAAAAAGGTTAGCTAGCTAACGTCCAGCAAAAGTCACGGTTTTTTGAGCCCAAATGGTGAAAAAGACGAGAAAAAAAACGACCCAGAGAGTCTCCTATGAAGGCTATCTAAGAAACCTCAATGTCCAATTCCAGATACATGTGTTTGGAAGTCGTGTGCCCGCCCGCGTGGCACATTCCCCACCCCGCTGGGACCAATGCGCTACCATCGTGTGGAGTTCGGAGTCCAGCCAGCTGTCATTTTTACTCTGTGACCGTCGACTGAGTATTGTAGTCGGTCTATGTAATTAGTGTTTTTCATAGAAAACATAGTGTCACACACCAGAAAACGACACAACCGACATAAATCATAATTACGTCGGAGAGTATGTTACCTACGGTCACTGGTTTTTAATTGCAATACAGCTCTATCGCAGTAATAGGTCGAATGGATTTTAATTTTGGATTCAAAATAGTTCTTTTGTCGCCTAATGTGCCTTATAGTGTTTTTAACGTTTTCCGATCATTTGGGAATATAGAACCAAAACAATGACATATTTTTTATTCATTTGTGTGTTGAGCTTTTATCTTTTTGACGAGATTGTTGCCATTACCTTCATTACATACTATAGGAGCAAGGATTTGAGCTTTGTTACGCAATCTGCTACAAATTATTCCAATAAGGCAAACCTTTTTTTTTCAAAAAGAATGGCTTATTTAGCTTAACGTGCCAAGAGAGCTATGGTGAGCTGATGTTGAGAGGTCCTGTTCAATTACTATTCCTTTCCTACTATTGGTCACTCGGTGGTCAACGGTCAGCATTTGCACTTTCTGCATGCAGGTCGTTTGATAAGCAATTGGAGGGCTGTTTCTGACCGCTTCTTTCTTTTCAGATTTTATCTGATGTAATGGGACCTTAGGAGTTAACAGAAATGGCGACTTGTTATGAAAACACATTGTTAGAAGCGCCACGGATTTTATGGACTTACTGTATCCATGTTCTCACCACAATCTTATTCAGGTCCGTTATGAGACATCTTCTGATCCCTTAGAGTCAGCGAAAGTCGTCTGGAAAGCTGTCTAATGGGAGGAATGAGGTAAGATCTTTACCAAGACCACAGTTAATAAAATTATGCATAGACTAGATAGAAGGCGACTCTGACCATTCTCTATTCCATGTACTGTCATAGCCTCTTAACTATTCATATCCATTGTTTCTTTATTTCAATGTTTCCTGCGATCGTGCCGTTCCTTTGCTAGTATTATATAGTAGTAATAGTTTGACAGTGTGCAAAGGCACAATATATTTTTCATGCATATGGCTCTGCCTAGCAATGCAAGGTTTTGAATTGTCTTTATTACATTGTTACAGCGTGAAATGTGCGTTGCTTCAAACAAAATCAAGTCATTACTTTTGTTGATCCCTTCATTAATAATAAATTAATTTCCGTAAAGACAGATTCCAATCTTTCTGAACCTGCAGTTTACGGGTAACACTTAGTTGTTTAAGACATGTCAGTTTACTCAAGAGATTGTCAAGAAAATAGGGAAGCTGAACAAATATTTACCGTCTGTACATCAGAGAAAAAATGAAATCACTTACTCCTACATCTATGTAGCAAATCCCTATTCTACTTTCTGACCGGATTAAGAGAAATGACAGTTTCTTTTGACTGTTTTGATCAAATGTTTCTAAGGAACATGTCTCCTGCCTGCTCCATATCTTAATTCCGTTTGTCGGATATGCTTTTGTGACTGCTTTCCTCAGCTGTCAATCTGTGAATTTGAGCCCTTCTGGCATATAAGTAGTCCACTGTTGTATGTATATTATGTATGTATTTATGTCATACTATATACAATATGCAATGTATGCATACACGTGTCTGTGTCTGCTTCACACCTTACCTTAGGCTTTCTATTTATTTTATTTTATGTGTGGAATGCAGTGTCATTCTTCATCCATTCATTCATTCATTGGCTACAGGTTGCTGCTCAGAGAATACCACGGATGGAAAGGACTAGGAGAGGTATACGTAGTGAGCAAGTATGGTCTAGTTTCGCTCGCGCTGATGGAAGAAGCAGCTGCAAGATGTAGCCAGAATTGAGAGCGTACCGAAGGGCATGGAATTTGAACATAACAAGTAGATTCACAAGACACTGGCTGCAACCAGGATTAACCACTGATCGACTGAACCATATCCAACTTACAAGTTTATTTGTTTATCAAGATTCAACACAGAAGTGTAAGGGGCGAGGGAACAGGTAATGACACCTTTGCCGGCCCTCGCCCCGACTTAAAAATACAAGTGTGATTCAGCTAACGAAATATAGAAACGGTCCATTACTTTTATGTACAACGCAGTTTTGAGTATAATCATTAGTTTCATATGTTAGACGAACACAAACTGTTTTAACGTTTCCTTTTATCATCCTTTACTGCTGGGGTGGCTGGAAAGTTAAGAAATCGGCCAAATAGACGGATAACATGCAAGAGGGGTTTGTCCGTTATAGGAGTACATTTTGCTCAGGTCGGCAAACTGTAAACCTTTAGCGGACTAACTCCTCCGGCGTAGTATCTGTCTAGTTGGCCTATTTCTCTTTCCAGCCGCTTTTAATAGTCACAGCTTATAAATGCACCACGTATTTACTGATAGCGTCTACGAAAATTATCATCCTTTGATATTGCCAAGAAGAGTAAGATATGTATTGTCTGCTTTTCAACACACCTTGTCATGTATGTATGAAAGGAATACGCCTACCTTGTGAAAGATATCGATGTAGTTCAAAATTGATCATCATAATTCAAGGAGCTAAGTATCATAAACAGGTATGATTGATGACTACGCTGTAACGTCTTATTCAATTGAGTAGTTCTTTTGTGATCCATTCAACAGGTTGACAAAATATTTGTGCAAAATCTACTTGTCATGTACTTTTATTTTCCCTAGTAGGGGCAGTCGCCCCATACTGGCCCACCACGGGCGATTGTCCTGTCAGGGCGATCGCCCCCAGGTACTGCAAGGACTGACAGGGCGATCGCCCCCAAATCCTGACAGGGCGATCGCCCCCAAATCCTGACAGGGCGATCGCCCCCAAGCCCTGGCAGGGCGATCGCCCCCAAGCACTGACAGGGCAATCGCCCCCCAAGTACTGATCACAGGGCGATCGCCCCAAGCACTGACAGGGCGATCGCCACCAAGTCATGAAAGCTACAGGGCGATCGCCCCCCAAGTCCTGACAGGGCGATCGCCCCCAAGTCCTGACAGGGCGATCGCCCCCAAGTCTTCTTCACTCTGATGAAATCAAGACGAGATGACTGGACAATTCAGACTTTGTACGGGGCAATCGCCCCCACAAGTCAATATTCCTGGGACTTGAGTCTCTTCAAATATTGCATTCCAATCCAAAATGACTTGATTTTCAAAGAAATTCAGACTTCGTTTTCTGATTATCACGTCGAAAAAATAGGAATAAAATGGATTTTCCTTTATTATTTTGGATTCTGTTCGACGTTGTTTCATTGGGAAAGGCACTTTACACGACTTTCCCTTACGGTGGTGTGACGCCCACCGAGCCGATTGTGATTCAGCCCACCCAATTATCAATTTTGTACAAATCTACGGGCAACAGTGCCGCTAAAACAATCTGCTAAAGGGTATGCCGTTAACCTTGGTTCCTCTCCGTCTCAGTGACTTAATAGTAATAATAGGTTTCTGCTTTTTACTCGCCAAATATCTGAAAAAAAATTTACATTTGTATGTTCATTTATTTGTATGTGACGCCTGTTCTAACAAATTCACTCAATTCAGGAAGGCACTGCCATATCCTGCACATGAAAGTTTGCTTTTGTGAAATAGATAGACAAAACTACCAAACCCTCACGGATGCCTACACGGCCGGCTGTGATTAATAAGACCCACTTGCACGGCTCCAACAATGTTTGATAGCACCCATGGCGCACATATCAAATGTGGTGTACTGGAGGAAGAATTTACACCGCAAATAAATCTTTCACCGACTACCACAGGATACTGTTAAATTTTATTACCTTTGCTTAAGGTAAGATGACACGTGCGTATATATTAAAATCCATTTGAGGTCTTAGCCTCTACCAGGCTCTACAGGGCGCTGGAAAAAGTAATAGAAATTGGACAAATATAGCCAGATAACATGCCAGCAAAGTAAGTTGTTTGCAAACCACACTCATCTGACAGCTTAACTCGTCTGGAATGTTATGTGACTATACTTCTACAATTTCTACCATTTTCCAGCGACCCTTGGAGGCTGGTAGAGGCTAGGAATTCCTCAAACAGACTTACGGAATATGTGTGAATCCACCTTAAGATGTTTGAATGTGTTTTCGGTGTGATCGCCTGTGTGCATGCGTGCCTGTCTGTGAACAGGATAACTTGAGAAGCCTTGGATAGATGCTGATGATATTTGGTAGGTGTGTAGGGTTCGGGAAAACGAAGTTCGATAATGGGCCCCCTAGCGGCTTTCTAAGGTAATGTAGCGTCGTACGATCGCCCCTGCAAAGTTCGACTGTCTTGGTACACAAAATACTGCTTTGGATCCATGCCGGTGGTTAGTTCTGTCACGGCTTGCTTGAAAATCCAAACATCAAAACCGATGTGACCGCGCCCTTACAGACGCCCACAATCCGCCTCCATGTAGAAGTCCGTTGAAGAACCCGAAACAAAAGAGGGTAGCTTTTCGGACTTCGCTACGTTTGTGGCATTTTACTGTGGCGCCTTTGTGTTTTTGTCGCCAAATTGCCCTCGTGATTTCACTGACGTCACACACGGCACAGTTTTTAAATTAAAAGGTTAATAACAATGCGAGATGACGTCAGCACATCAAGCGCGTAGCTAAAAAATATGTTCGTATCGTCATCGAAACAAAGGGCATCATATTACACAAAGGTAAAACTTGACAGAAATAAAGACCAGCAAAGCACAACGATATCAAGAGGACTATACACCAAGTGCATAGCTACATGCAAAAGTATGTTCATATCGTCATTAAAAAAGGACATTACATAAAAGTAAAATTGAAAGCTAAAGAAATACTGACCAGCAAAGCATAACAATATCAAAAGAAGAAAAACACAAAACGTGATAGTTAAAAAAAACTCTGGCGAATATAAGAATTTTCATCATTCGTAAACAAGTAAATTGCAGGTGCTCAAAATCAGACTGGTATGGTAGAACATTGGTTAATCAAATTTTTGGTTTCCTTTGCGGTGCATTGGTGTTCTATCTATATCTATATAGCCGGTATAATCGCCCTTCGGTGTAACACACTAGCTTCGCAGTCACGCGGTGCGGCAGCAGCTGGTTTATTAATATATTACATTGAACGACCCATGACACCTAACATTTGCACATCTATCTGCAAATTCTCTTTGAACTATCCGGTTAGGATTCCCATACTGTGCTTGGTGATAACAAATTCCACTCTACAACAGTTCTGGGTTATAGGAATTTCTGAACACATCAATCCCAGACTGGAAACTGGGTTCTCATTTCGAGTGCTGCTCCCGGCGAGAATTAGCGGATCGTCCACCGATGACCCGAAGCGCCCCCTACATTTGATACACGCTCACGCTCCGTAAGCGCGAGTCGGTTCGGTAGATGGGGGAGGGAACTCTGAGACGAAAAGGTCTTTAAATAACCCTAAAGCGTTACGAAGATTTGCTTCCATGGTTGACTTAATTACTGTTGACAAGAAGGTTATATTTTCAGTAGAGTTCGTGTTTGTGTCTGTGAACACGATAACTCATTAACGCTTGAATGGATCGAATTGATGTTCAGCATGTGGGTAGGTCTTGATGGTACCTCGAAAGGATTAGGTTTAGGGACCCCTATGGGCGTTCTATGGTACTGCAGTGGAACATAAGTTTTGATATCTGGTGTTCTGTTCTGATTGATTGATTTTTTATTTGCACATATAGAAAGTAAATACATGTAGTAAAGATAAATGATACATAAAAATCGTGCGGGAGCAAGGGAGAAGCCAAAAAAGAGCCCTCCTCCTAACAACTACTGAACACAATTCAAATGAAATAATTGAAATGAGAAACAAATCATATCAAAAAGTAATTGAGTAACAAAAATTAGATGATTAACAATAAGGAAAAGTAGCAAGTAACATGAATGAACCTATCTGACAGGGCAATAACTAATCAATAAATAGTACAATAACAAATCATAGATGCATGGCAAAATATTCTATAACATTCTGGTGTTATATCGGTCGCTGATCTGCCATAGGGAAAGGGGGAGGGGGGAGGGTAAGAGCGCAGACATAGCGCGTGCACGGTCACGTGACTGTGAAAACAGACCGTAACGTTACCGGACACCTGTCCCGTGACTCGTCCTATTTCGAACCTGCGTCATTTGCCATGCGTAACTGTAACCGCCGAGGGGTGGTTATTATTTATAGCAGTTCACACAGTGAGTATTTCGCTTCTTGAGAAACTGAGCGCACGGAGCAAGAAGCCGACAGAGGAAGACTCACTTGGGAAGTTAAAGGTATTACCTTCTCCAGAAAGTTATGCTTTGAGCGTGTTTGTCTGCCTGTCTGTGTGCTAACAGCATCTCGAGAAGTCTTGGATGGATCCTGATTATATTTGATAGGTGGGTAGGGGTCAGGAAAACAAAGGTTACAATCGATGATGGGCCGCCTAGCGGCTTGCTAAGGTACTGCAGCGAAACTTCCATTTTTGATATCTCGTGTTCTAGATTCTCTTTGTACACAACCACGTGTTGTACTCTGGTATTTGGATGATGTTGTTGTGTGTGTTGATGTGTCGTTTGGATGATCTTTTGGTGATCTTCTGTGAACTTCCTCGTACCTAGGACAATTCTCTTTTTTATTAGAAGGCCAAAAGCTGGCTACTCGTATGTAAGAAAAACCGGTATATTGCGCCATACGGCAGTTTACTGTGTATGCAATATGAACATGTGTAAATGGTAATCTATAGAGAGCTGCCATCGTCTCACACGTTGGACGGATGCCCAGAGGTGTGCTATAGTTACATCCTTGATCGGGTCGCTCTGCTCTTTATGCCTCTTTGGGCGGGCAAACTTGTGAAAGATTAACGATCTGACGATGTTATTGTCTACCCCTTATGACGTCCCAAGCACGGACGTAATTATATAAGAATATTCTTTGTCACCCGACAACAATTGGGGTTACGTTAGAGAATTAGCTAGCTAAATTTTTTCTGATAGAACAATTAAAAAGGACCTCCCTAGTTGCATGATTTTGGCTTCCAGCGTCTGCGTGTCTGCTTTGAGTTTACCTTTAGAGATGACAATAGCTTCCTCATGACATTAGGTGGTGTATATGTGCCTAACTTGGCCCTAGGCAGACAGATATGCTCGATATTCTTCATTAATAGTTTGATTTCATTACATATTTATTCTTCATAGAGATAGATTTGTTATAACAGCGTCTTAACGAATTGATAATAGAAAGTTTATTTGCAAATTCATGCCCGAAAGCTAATTGCAAGTTCGTTGTAGAAACAGAGATAGGGATATGCATGCGCATGTAGCAATGAACAGTGGTAAACATTATTGTACACCGGCCGGCCGGTGATAGCTGGATAGATGAAAAAGACTGAAAAAGACTGAAAAAGACTGACTGAGATCTCATGGCATCTTATTTGTCCCTATTTGGCCAAATTCTTCTCTTTTGTCATCCAGCTGGTTCGGCTGCTTGAAGACTATCACATACCACTAGGCCAGAAAGATGTCTCCTTTCACAGCTCGCAGTTTCATTAACGGCTGGGAATTGGGAGTCTTTGTTAACTCACAGTTTCATCGATTTTTTTCTAATTACCGGCCTGTTGATAAGGGTTCGCTTGTCAAAAGAGACACATTGTATCGACAGCGAAACCGATCTAATGACTTGAGCCACACGGAAATTGGTACTAGTAAGAACTAGATTACTTTCGCTACAAAGAGCTTTGCGACCTTGGGTAGCAAACAAAAGAAGATGCGTGCGATTGCGTGTTGATTGAATCTTGATGCTTCAACACGAGGTGGATTTAGCTAAAGTCTTGGGACTTGTAACAACGTTTGAGATACCAACCAGTGTGTGTGTTGCACAGTGGTAAGGAACTGCCTATAAACTGGTGGATTTGAATTTTCTGTTGTTGTTCACCTCGCTCCTATGCTACTGAAAATGGTATCGGTAATTTTGCACGAAACGTCGTGGTTCACCGTTAAATATCCCTATACGTATGAACTACATGTACACGGTAAATTTTGTACATTGAACCAGTAACAACGCTCTCAAGCAGCTGGATATGACTTTGCATATGATTTATGAAAATCATATCCAGTTGCTTGAGTAACTGCTATTTGGCATATTCTATATATAACGTTAGTTATAACCCGGACTTCTAGCCTGCATTGACAGTGATAACATTGTACATACATATGATGTTTGTTTTTCTATTTTTGTGTCATGACCATCGGGTTCTGGATAGTCATCTAAAATGAGTGATTCATTTAATTCAATAATATTATTTCAGGTACAACAAAACCAATCAACATGAGCCTACAGCTGCTGCTTCTGCTGTGCACTATCGTCGCCTCCCCTGTAACGTGTAGCTAGTCCTCACCTACTGTGATAATACATAGATTTGATTCTACGTTCTTGAATTCCCACCTATAGTATACATGCTGCTAAACAACTAATATCACTACCATTTCAGGTACAACAAAACCGACCAACATGAGACTACAGTTGCTGCTTCTGCTGTGTACTATGATCGCCTCCCCTGTAACGAGTAGCGAGGATCGGGGCAAGGAGCCAGAACCGAGTCTTCGGGACGCGCTAGGTGCGCTGGGGAGGGTCCTGGACTACTGCGAACGGAACTACCGAGTCCTGAACCTGGATGCTGTAATAGGGATTCGCATGGTGGACGGTGAGTGGACAGAGTTTACACCACATGGGTAAAGTGTGTGTGATACGGTGGGTATAGTGTTTGTGAGATATAGTGTGTGATATGGTGTTTTATGTAGTGTGTGTGTGTTTGAGTGTGTGTGTGTGTCTGTGTGTGTGTGTATGTGATAGTGTGTGATATGGTGTTTGATATAGTATGTGTTCGTGTGAAATATTGTGTGATGTAGGATCCGTGGGATCCATATGGTGGACGGTGAGTTTGTGATACATGGTATGGAACTATAGCCTGGGTACCATCCGGAAAGTAGTTCGCTCCGGCGTTGATTATATACTATATACAGTCTTCATTATTGCAAAGCTGAAGAAGAGTGATGGATGTCACTCGAAACGTCCGGAAATAAATATCCGTTTTTATCCAGTTGTAGAGATTGAATTGTATTTGAATATATACAGTCGCTTCTCGCTCTGACATTCATTATACACTATATACAGTTGCGTCTCGCTCAGACATTTATCATACACTATATGCAATACAGAAGTGAAGATATGACAGGAGCAAACTTCTACTCGGATGGTGCCCAGGCTATTGGAACTGCCCAAGGTGCTGAAAGTTCTGGCGCTGTAAAGTAAAGATTTAAAGATGACTTGAAAAGTCTGCCACAGACTATTGCAGAGTATGTACGTATGTACTTGTGCGTGTTTATTTTTGAATGTATGTATGTATGTATGTATTTGTGAGTGTCTGCATGTGTGTTTGCTTGTGTGTGCGCGCGCGTTCGTGTATGTATTTGTGTGTGTGTGTCTGAGGGTGTATGTGTGTAATGTATGTGTGCATTTATATATGTAAATGTGTTAGTGTGCGCGCTTTCGTGCGTATCATGTTTGTCAGTGTGTGTGTGTGTGTGTGTGTGTGTGTGTGTGTGTGTGTGTGTGTGTGTGTGTGTGTGTGTGTATTGGGGTGGGGGTGTCATAGATCAAATCCAAAACCTAAGTTCTTGCCGACCTAGCCTAGTCTTGGTGCACAGCTTTTATTTTACGCTCCATGATCCTCCTGTAGTGTCGACAACGTCAATAAAACCCACTGATCTCCCGGATGGCCCATATAGGACGCATCAATATTTCTCAATCACATACATCCGTCATTAGACTGTCTTTGGATTGATTAGATACACTATGCCTTCCACCTCATCTGTTTATTTTCTCTTATCACGAGATGATGTCATTAGTATTACGGGCTGTACACAACTTTATTACGTTTTTACTGTTTCAATTTTACGATCAAACCACATTTTATATAACAAAAACACAGCCTCTGCTAATACCATAGCGTTTTATGGACACGAAACATACGTAATACACGATATAAATAATACCATTCCTATTCCTGACTTCTTATATTCAATTCAGCATTTCAAAACTGCAATTTGGCAATTCAATTCGTCATCAGTGGACCTACCATCATTATGGAAATATCTGAATCCATGCCCAGTACTTAAACGAGTGTGAATGTTTATTACTTTGAAATGGTTTCTAAATTTGGATTCTACCTTTGTGTCAGCGTTCTTATGTCTACTGTGCATACAGACAGCTTCTGATACATAGCACAGTCGTTGAACAATGAATAAACTCTATACATATACTATAAAGACAGCTTCTGAAGTATAGCACACTCGTTGGTTGATGAATAGCCTGTACATGACAATTAGATGATTCATTCCTAAGGCAAGAAATGGTATGAGAAGCGCAATTGCAATAGAGAGGTGAAGCTGTCGGTCCTTACACTGAGGACAAAACATTTTTCGTTAGTTAGCAGTCAGATACCACTTTGCTACGGTTCAGAAATCCCCCCTACTCTTGTGCATGGCCGTCTACAGGTGTTTTGTTTACGTTTTGATGTTTTAAATCTGTAGGCGCCTTAATCTTCTCCATACACGGGATTGTCGTATTAGAACGTTAATGTAAATTTATATTGTTTATAGAAGGCAACAAGAACACCAATCCATTTTCATTTTCACCGGTGCTGTCTTACTCATTCATTATCCTGGTTACCTTTCGATTCCTACCGGGGCTCCTTGCACTCGCTGTTCTAAGATTTTTTATGGTGGCGAGTGCAATGAGTAGAAATCGTATGGTACCCAGGCTAGGTATTTATGCAATTTGAACGGATATGTAACTGTGAATACTTTCAACCTTGAACCTTGAACGTGGACATCTTCACGGATGCCTTCACGGGTCGTAATGGATCCTTCTTCTCCACTCAGACTTGTCCTCCATGAGGGAGCGAAGCTCTGCTGTGGAGATGTTACTGATTTGTGTGTCTCTTTTAAGGTTGTTAATGAAGGTTGTACGCATTCTGCCCCTTCTTCTCTTTCCTTCTGTTGGCTCCCCGAAGATAAGCTGGTTGGCTAATTTCAACAGGTTGGGACATTACTAGATAGCATGCCTGAGAAAAGGTGACGGACGTTCACTGAACCGTCGGCTGTGAGTTCATGTCTTGGTTGTGATTTAAGAACCTCGTTATCCCGGAAAACAATATACAAATTAAAATTAACTTGTTGGGATAATACTACAAAAGCACTTTGGTATTTCTGAAGTGGATCGCTAATGATGTCTGACTAGTGTTTCATCATGCATTACGCACCGTCTGAGCGCTGTCTGCTTCCAATAGACACAGTGATTGCTTTTGACATGATAAAAACGTAGTAAATTAGTTTATTGATGAACAGTCTCGGCATTAGGCATGGTACTAGGCATGATCTGTTGCATGTCAAAATATAACTAACAGAGAACAATTTATAATCTAGACTACATTCTGGTACATGTATTTGAATATGTATGCGAATATATTTTTCTGTAGAATACAACTAAGCCCTAGCCTACTTGGAGGCCGGCAATCAGAAAACGCCAGCAATCATCGACCGAGTACAAATAGAAATGGCCAGCAAAAGTGTATTATGAGCCCAAGAAAGGCCCCAAAGAGCCTGCTATGGAGGCTAACTAAGCCCCTTCTCTTTTTTCCCTTTTTTCCCACCTTGTGTCTAAACGTACACACGGCAGAAAATCATTCTTTCTGCATTTGTCAAAAGTCAAACTACTCTCGTGGGCTGTTTTTTTACTTTGTAGTTCTTACTTCTAACCAGAGTCTATTCCAACTACACTGGACCTCTATTAGACATTGTATTTTTTCGCATTTTCGTCTAACGCTGTGCTGCAGTCGCAAGGACAGATTGTGTGAGTTTCTGCTGTTTTGCTGTAAAAAGATACAGTTACAATAACTGAATGTTAATCAACTACAGTACTAATGAGTTTTCATTCCCAGCTTCCTTCCAGCTAAACCTAATTCTCAGATGAATTTCGTGTTTTTGGAGACGGTTAATTGTAAGATTGATTCCATCTGTGGCGACTGTCTGGAAGTCTGTAATTGGAAGCATGCGTCTTCGTATGTTTAGCTGCACCTGAATGCTGATGAATTTTACAGACAATTTGAGATGTTATTTTTTCATATACTTTAAGATAGCAAAGGAATTAATTTTGCCATACAGGCCGTAACGCTGGAGGCATATTACATATCACGTCGAACTGTTCATAGTTTCCCAAACTGTTAACCATGGCCTGTATTCAGTCAGAAAACAAGTCATATCATATCATATGTGAGTATTACGGATACATGCTATGCACTATGAACAAAGAATTAGACTTTCACAATTTGAAACGTTTGATCACATGTTGTGTCACCGTCACATACCCATGACATTAGTCTAAAGCAGAATCTTATCGATTGGTTGATTTACTAGTATTTATTTATTGACTTACTGACTAAACGAATGTTTGATTTATTTGCCGACCGACCAATAGATCGATTGATTTACTGATAGATTGTTTTATCAATTGGTATATCGATGTCGATTGATTAATCGATATTTTAATTGATCAGTCGATCTTTTTGTTAATTATAGATCTTTTCATTTACTAATCGATCTATTGATTGCCTGAATGATTGATTGTTTAATCGGTCGATCGATTGATTGATTGATTGATTGATTGATTGATTGACCTACCCTCCAGGCCAGCTGACCGTGCTGTCCAGACGGATCGAGGCCGGACAGCTCCCCGCTGACCCTAGCCAGGCAAGGCGGGTGGCGGAACTGCAGCGCCAGGCGGCGCGCGTGGCAGACCTCACGCTACCGGAGCTTCAGAAGAACGACCCCGACTACTACAAGCGTAAGTGCTAAGATTTTCATTTCATGCATAACTTCATTATTACTGAATCTTTAACCCATTTGTCAAAATAACAATCGTGTTGTACAAATTTTCAATATTGTCATGCTCATTACTTGACAAATACTGGAGTAAAAGATTAAAAAAATGACAATTCTTGCGTTTGAAGTTACAGTTACAATTGCTGTTGTCAGGTGAAAATTGATGAAGAAGTGTTATATTCATCATCATCATAATGAGTTGTCCTCTGAGGTGCAGCAAGTGAAGTTTGACTTCCAGTACAGGTATAAAAAAGTTAAATACATTTCTTCAAATTGACGAAGACTGAATTTCGAATGTTATTTTTGGGGTGTACTGTACAATCTATCGGCCAGAAGATCAAGAAAACCGTTGTACTTTTTTGCATCATAACTAAATTCTGCGTTTCAAATATAAAGAAATACTGGTTATATTTTGAAAAAAAAAATTATCCCAGCAGATTTGAATCAACTCCGCCTGGAAAATCACATTCACGTACGTAAAACTTTCTCACCCATGAGTTCATTAACTGTGCATCTGTTGGGAAATGCGCAACCACCAGGCGTGTCCTCCTTCTTCTGCACCTAGTTTGATTACTTTTTCTCCAAAGTACATCAACCTCGCTCTCCTGACAACTCAACATTCTTAAAGACCGGAAGTCGTGACCTAGAGGTCAGGGTGAATTCTGGGAAATCCCTGATGGATTCTAAAGCGGGTTGCTCAAGGGCAACGGCAGGTTTGACCTTGACGTCTTCACGCATCGTGAACACCGATGTGAGACCCGGCATGCCGACCCCAATTAAAACTGTATAATGAGGGAATCAGATGAAAGCGGCGAGGGGGACCTCCAGATTGATTAACTTTTACCATTTATGCTTCGGTTACTCAGCAAATTTTTCAGGTCAGTTTCTGGTTTAATTAACTCCCGTGAAATGGCTATAGGACTCAACCAACGCTGAATAAATCGTGGGTGGATTAGAATATCTTACGAAGCTATGGGCTGATTATGAAGATTTTTGTCACTATTTGCGTATACACGTAAAGCCCTCAACAACAGGCTTTTGGTTAGTCTTCTGGTCCTTCTCATGTTAGAATGACCAGGTGACTATGTCACGTGACCTGACGTCCGACGCGGTATCAGTCGACACCAACTTAACCCAACGGTTGTCAATGTTTTGATCAAAACGTATCTATATTTTCTTCTGAAGACACGAAGACAACTACAGAGGTAATTAGAAATCAGACATTTTCTAGCCAATGCAAATATATTTCTCCCATCTTTACAAGTTCTTTCACCTGCAGTATTACCAAGCAATTCCTCTCTAACCATAATGCCCTCCTGATGATACGGTACCGTATGAGAAAGCCATTCATTTATACTAGACAATAGACATGTGCCTCTTGGCCCCGCCCACCAAACCACGTGATACGCCTTAACAAATCGCCTGTACCCTTACACATCTGTCACCGATTCTGCAGCTTGGGCTCTGGGTGATTGACAGCCGCTCTATGACAACAAACCCGCGCCTGTTGGTCCCGCCCACCGTGTCACGTGACACATTCTAACCAATCCTCTTTAACCTTACAGGTCTGTCACCCATCTTGCAGCCTGGGTTCTGGATGATTGACAGCCGCTCCAAGACAACAGACCCGCGCCTTTTGGCCCCGCCCACCGTACCACGTGACACCCCCTTCAACGAGGAGCAAAGTGACGCATGTCTGACAGAGCTTCTGGGAACAGGGTCAGTTACTGTTCTGTTTTTTCTTGTTTGTTTTTTTGTTCATTTGTGTCCTTTTATTCATAACAGTTTCTATACTTTTACTTTTGTATCACATACACACACACAGACACACAGACACACAGGCACTCTCTCTCTTTCTCTCTCTGTCTCTCTCCCTCTCACTAAATTTGCATAGCTCCGATAATCCATCAATACTCAATACATTTTGTATAATTCAAAATGCCCATCGTTAGCAAATATGATCAGTACAGCAAGCTCCTTGGAAATTTAATAGAATTCCAAGTAAATTGACAGAATAGCATCAATCTAAATAAAGACGCCATGTTGCCTCAAATAAAATTATCTTTTACACGTAGCAACTTTCTCAAGGAGGCTCAAGATGCATCGATTTCCTTTAAGTGTACCCGAGAGGAAAAGTAATCCCTCTTTCTGTCTTCAAGGACGATCGGAAGGTCACAGAGAGGCGTGGCGGTTGCCAGTCTCTTAAAACAGTACCAAAATAAGTGGTAAAAATTATTCAAAAACGCAATTCTAAAACTAGCCACTAGGGGACCCAAACTTTTGTCGCTTCTTCCCGAGCAAGAGTTATCTTCTACCCAAATAGCTTTTCAAGAACACGATATACTAGTATCAGATCTGGAGATTCCGCTGCAGTACAAAGGGGAGCCACTACGGGGCCAAAAATCTTCGTATTTTCAGGGGTTTTTTTACGCCCTACCAACACACCAAATATAAAACCTATCTATCCAGCCGTTCTTGTTTTATATTGTTTGCAAACAAACAACAATTCCTGCTGAAAATATAACTTCCTGACTATTTCATAATAAAGGATATGACCACCTGTTGTTCTAGCCTGAGTCAAAGCCTAAGGCCTTAACCTAAATCCTTAACCAGCTACGCCAAGAAACATCACGGATAGAGCAAGCCAGTAAGCTAAAGGTGACGAAACGCGTTATATGTGCTAAAAGGCGACGACCTATTGCGGCACGGCAAAGCATAGTAAATTGCAAAATATATTGTATTAATGTATTAATGTAGATGTGGTACATTTTTACCCGGTGCTGCGCAAATACGGGGTTATCCGCTTGCAGTCTCCCGGCAGACGTGTCAGCTCCATGAAAATTGAAGAATTTGGCCAAATAAAGACAAATACGCTACTATGGGTTTTCAGGAAGTCTTTTGCAGTCTATCATGCGAACTGCAGTTCACTCCTGGGCCAATTAACTTCTACTAGTGAAGACTTTTATTCCTAAGTTGTCAAGACTTTCATTCCTAACTTGGCCAAATCCCCCATTAGTATTCGGCCGGGTGGGAGTCTGGAAGGGACTATTAATGACAATGACAATGACAATGACGTTTATTGCATATTCATGCCCCATTGGGGCTAAATGCAGTCAGTTTGGTACAAAGTAAGTAATCGGAAAGCTATACATATATATTACAGTTTATATGCTTCTTCTCTCTTCTTAAAACATGCGTGGACGAACTTACAGAGTTTTTCCAGTATATCGTAGTTAGATGATGACATAAGGTATTTGAACAGATTTCCCTTCGTCAGGTGCGCATATTTTTTATCTATATGTGTAGCATTAGCGAATGCATTTCGCAGATCTTTGTACAGCGAATTAATACGCCTGCATGGATTTACGACTCTAGAGTTCTAGGGAAGATATCTTTTCATTGACTTCACATTTCATGGATGTGTTCTTTCGGAAATGTTAATGTTTTTGCCGCCTTCTTGTCGTAGGAGGCCTTACAAATCATTTTCCATTCCACCCGTCATGTCGATGGTCTCAGGCAATATAACACGGCCCTGCTAATATTGAACTTCACGCTAAACTGGAAAGGTTCTTCCTCGGGCGGTACGAACATCGGAAATCGATCAAGCTTACTTGGACAAGTAGAATAGGAGACAAGAACTGTGTTTACCGTATCTAGTTATTTCATTTCAATCAAAAACTAAATCATTATCTCAATAAGAAATCAGATAAAATATTAAAGCTTGCTTAAACGATTACTCGTACATGACCTGGTGTTATCCTGGTAATCTCACGTTGATATCCTGGTGCCTTAGATTTGTATTTGTATGATGTCAGTTATGCCATTACGTTCATACTGTATTGTTCATGCCGCAAGCAACTTTGCAACCGATTTGAAGGTGAAATCAAGTTGAAAGTTCAGAGCGGCAGCTAATTTTCTTAGTGGTTTAAGCGAGCATCAGAGGAGTGTGTGATGTAGGATTGGGCTCTAGATCCAATCACAAAGGTAGACACAATTGCACGAAAACGATAATCTCAAAACTACGTCTTTTGTTTCCTTCCTAGCTCAAAGGCGAGTTGCAGCATCTCCCCTTCCTGTTGGAACCTGATGACGTCACCTGGTTACCAAGGTTACTGGCTGACGCACGAGCTGTTCTATTTGGAGATTGGTGAACAGGTCAGTGACCTGTTAGTGGTGTTCTAATTGGCGTACTAGGTCTTTCAGTCGTCAGCTCATCTTTCCATGCCGCCTTTCTTATTTTGTTATGGCCTGTGTAATCCGTAACAGCAGTTCTTCCAAAACTTATAACTTGCAGAGAACACGTCAGAGTATAATACAGCAGAAGCCGCTTAATTGCACGGCCTATTTGCTAGTAAATTTCGTGCAATAATGCGAAGTTATCTAGCTGGACCGCACCGGTTTGGGATTTGGGGATTCTGTGCAGTTAACAGAAGTGTACGTTAAACCGTTGTGCAATTAACAGGCTTCTACTGTATAACATGTACAGAAGTTTAATCATATCGTTCTCAGACGCCAGGAGGCGAGACGCAAATGAATGTGTCAGCTTGCGCCTCCTGGCGTCAAAGGTGTCAATATGCATCTGCGCATTCAACTATTCTCCAAGCAGACCCGAGGGTGCCCTAGAGATAGTATCAAAGCTGGCCAAGGAGTTTAGCCGGCACCGGGACCCGTTTAACTCCCTTTGGCCGACTATACTCCATGGTGAGCTTTGATACTACTAGTATCTCTAAGGCCCCGTAGGGTCTGCATGGAGACTGCATTCAATGACTTTAGTTCCATTGTCACTTCCATCTCTTGCCCCCTCCCCCAGGCTGGTTGCGCGCACGAGTTGGCGATCCACGCGGCGGAGAGCGGCCGGAGGGACGGGGTGGGCGGCATGGAGGCCGGGTACTGCGCCAACATCCTGCGGGAGGCCAGGGGCCTGGCCGCCGCCGGGTTCAGACAGGAGGACCGGGACCTCTTCATGGAGCAGGGTAACGGCAACGACAACTTCTTCCGTCTTTATGCAACATAGAGCAGAGTAAAGAACAGAATGAGCCTAACGTCTGTCATGCGAAACAAATACGAAATAAGCTAAAAAAAATTCCTTGCTGTTTTGTCTGTTTTATTAATTTTTAGGGAAAAAGGCGATGTTAGACCATGCTTAGACCATATCTTACTCTCCAAGCAGAGTTTAGGCTCCGGCTGTTTTTCGACGTTTTTATGCGTTTTTATCGGGGTTATTATTTTTTTCGGGTTTTCTACGTCTCTTGGACGTCAAAAACAGTCGGAGCTTATCCTCTGCTTGGAGAGTATCGATATCTTGATATAGCAAAATTGCAGACAAAGGAGCGATTCATTGAAAAGGTCGTGATTTTCATTCCACTCCTCGATGTCTTATTCTTTCCTTCGTCTCTTTAATCATACCTTTATCAAAAGTTCTTCAACGTAATCTTTCTGCTTTTAGCATTACTCTGTGGCCTTGTCGGTTATCGGGACTTCTTCCGGTCGTCATGGTTATCAGCCATCTTGTCCTGGCAGTCTCCATCCGGGTGCTTTGGTTACCAGGCAACCATGGAACGATCCCAAACCAGACGGGTGCGGCGGCGAGAAAGGAAACTGTCAGGTATTTTTGAAATTTTCCAATTTTTTTCTCGGAACCAAAATAAAAAGTTTTGGATGAACTACGTTTACAATTAACTGAGTAAGGGTTGCTCTTACATTGGTAATCTGATACCTGACCACCTCCATATAAGGTCAGGCGAAAACGAAAGTCTCTCAGTCAAAACTACGCTCACAGATCAAGAAAATGAAGAGCTTTCTGGTCACTTTTTCCATGCTATTCTAGATACTTTTTCTAATGACCTGTAAGGTCTACATGCAAAAATATTTTTCAGTTTGTTTTCTGCATACACTTAACAGATACTATTACACCGTACATTTTCCTTATTTTAAATATTACGAGAAATTAAATAAAGACTATCATTAAGTTGAAATTTCTCGTTTCTCCTGTATCAGGAAGATGTCTGTCCCACAAGACAGGCGTGGCGGCGGGCGCTCTGGCCGGGTATGTGCGCTACATATTGGAGTACTACCGGGACCTCTCACAGGAAACCGCGGGAAGTCACTGACCAATCAGCCTCACGGAACGGCTTCGTGGACCAATCAGCGTTCTATAGCATAGCCATTTAAGGATGGTGTTAAATTTATCTCTGTATCATTCGTTTCTTCTTTTATATATTTGGATAATTTCCTAAACAGGTACAGAGTCTGGGTTATTTGAGGAAAAAACTTTGGTGTTACACATAGCTATTGTCTCCTTCAATTGATCAGGATACCGGACGCTGCAAACGTTTGTATGTTTCATTTCTTGTCATTATTACAAGTGCCTTTTCTTTTCTGGTAAATATATGTCAGACCAATGATATGCCACTGAAGTACAGGAATAAAATGCAGTCTTTTAAAAACTATCTTTGGCGTGTGTGATTCATAATATCATTCTAAACTAAACACACAAATCGACAAATTATCGTAACAGAAAGGAACTGATGAACAAACGCCAGTGTGTTCAAACTTTATTCATTGATCAGTACATGTATTATAAATTTTATCTAGATAATGGAAATGATCAAACACATAATAATGTAGCTAAGATGTGATATTTTTGGTCCGCTTGACTTATACTACTTTTTCATCAAAGGAGTTTCATTCATCGTATTTCCTAGTGCACCCTCTCCGCGAAATATACCCATGTCATATAACATTGCGTTTTCTCTTATCTCGTCATGAATTTGTCATAAAGTTATGATCATTCTTATAACAGTTTTATGTAAAAGCAAAGCTTTTCAATGATCCCAAACCTTGTGTCACAGTTGACATGCAGTTTACGGTTTATAGATACACTGAAATGCCGTGACGCAAATATTCTTTAGTGTATCTTTCCGCTTCCTTCTTCCACCAGTTTCATTTTGAAGGACGCCTAATGTCATTTTGAAGGTCATGTGAAGGTCACGTGTCGTACTTGACAAACATGGCGACCACGATGCAGCCCAGGCAGCCCAGCGTGCTTGCGCAGACGGGGACGGCCACCACGTTGCCAAGAGCACTGACGACCACGCCTAGCAACGCCCCGACCACGATCTGCGCCAGCTGTATCATGGACGTCACCATGGCAACGTCGATCCCCATGCCCCGGGTTCCGTCGACGTCCCCATCAGCATTCTAAGAATATTTGTTGTATGCAAATTCAAATAGTTATTCAGAGAGGAGAAGAACAATTTAATTTCACAACAATTGTAACAGCTACAATGTATGAAACCGTATAGCGTACGTACTACTGGAAGCTGAACTATGAATGCAATACTAATGATATATGATGATCCCTACACTTTATATACATTGCATTTAAAGATAAACCAAAGAAAGCCCTGGTACAGGACGTTACTGCATACCAAGTATTAAGGCAACCCATCCAGGCATTCTCCAGTTATGCTGTTCATCTACATACATGCATACAAACAGACGTGCATACATATACGGTTCAATACATACATACATACATACATACAATCATCATCATCATCGTCGCGGGCTACTTGCCTGGACCAGGTCCACTCTCTCCTTCCAAACATCTCTGTCCCCCATAGCGTTCTCTAAGTCCTCAACCCGCAATCCCACATCACGAGCAGGCTGGTCTATGTATGTTAGCCGAGGTCGCCCAGCATGTGCATACCCGTGTGTTGGCTTCATATATGTGTGTTGGCTTTGACATACATACAAACGCTACCAAATACATAACCTTTTTGACGAAGGTGAAAGAAGATTACTAACCTGCCTGGCCTGTGCGTACTGTGAGACGAGTGTGTACGGTACGGTGCACAGTGTAGCGTACATGATCCCCAGCACGGCACACAGCGGCAGCGTGGCGTGGTGGCTCGGCACACGGCCCGGCAGGATCGCCATGATACCCACCCCCGCCGAGAAAATGAGATAGCCCATGAGGTAGATAGTGCGCAGGCTCAGAACTTTCGTAAGATGGCGGAGGGCAACTGAGGAGGGATTATGGAATATTGTGAGTGAACATTTCTTTCACTAAAATGGTCATGGAAGCATTGATACCTACCTACCTACCTAGTCCCTTGACCTCCAGATCGTTGGGGGGACAAGGTAGACATGAAGATCGAGAAGTATTGATAGCGTAGCTTAAAAGGGCTCATGATCTGTTCATACATTTTGGACATGTTAGACACAGTATACAACTATAACTACTAGTATGGGGCTATCCAAAATGATCCAAAATTTCTGCTGTAAGATAGTACTATTAGATTCTGGGTGGACCGACTACTCTCCCTCTCTTTTCGCGCGCAGTCAGCTAGGTGCTGAATTGTGAGAAGCTTACAATAGGCAGGACTAAATTGCAATGGTCTGGGGCGGCTGCCATTCAGCGCTAACTCAAGTGACCTCAATACGACGTGATTGGAAAGGACTGTAGCGTACTATATAAAAAAAGGCCCTACCTGAGTAGAGTGCGCATGACAGCGCGTTGATAACAAGTCCCTACCTGAGTATAGTGCGCATGACAGCGCGTTGATAGCAAGTCCCTACCTGAGTAGAGTGCGCATGACAGCGCGTTGATAGCAAGTCCTTACCTGAGTATAGTGCGCATGACAGCGCGTTGATAGCCAGTCCCTACCTGAGTATAGTGCGCATGACAGCGCGTTGATAGCACGTCCCTACCTGAGTACAGTGCGCATGACAGCGCGTTGATAGCCAGGCCCCAGCTGCCCATCTCCACCCCCTCCTCGTACCGTCTGTAGGAGCGGCTGAGGAGGAAACAGGGAGACTCAATACATACACTATGAATACTTCCGAAAATAGTTTCATCAGGTTGTGATATTGACTGGGAGGGGGCAAAGGTTATAGATAGAGAAGACAACAGACGAATCCGTTGGATTAAAGAAGCAGTCTGGATAAGGAAGTCCACTCCAGTGATGAACCGGGACGAAGGGGGGTACAAGCTCAGCCACGTTTGGGATAGCGTTCTCGCCGCAAAAGCGCCACATACATCAGCTACATATAGCCGAGAAGCAGAACTACAGTTAGAAGCTCTGAGGAAGATGTTTTTAATTGATATCTGTAAATATGAATGTGTAGACCACATGAAGATTAGCCTCAGATCTAAAACTCAAACAAAAAATGCTTAAGATATCAAAATATGGGAAAATAAATGGTGATTCTTTCGGAGCTACAGTTCTTTTCATACATTTGCGTTTTCTAAAATTTATTCTGAGACTGTGATATCAAGATTGGACGACAATAAACGTACATTACTGTTAGTATTTCATTAGTCCTGAAATAAAGTGTTTTACCTGCCCCTGTCCGCATGTGGGTTCCCGTGGTACACGGCCCGTCCCATGAAGTCTGTGTAGAACAGCACGATACACAGGAACGCCATCCAGCCCAGGAGATGCGCCACGCACAGGCGCAATAGCTCCCCGGGCATGCGCACCACGCTTCGAACCAGCGTTGCCATGGTGAGTTTCCCCGGCAACTCTGCGGAACGTCTCGTCTCTCCCGCGGAAATTTCCTCAAGGGCATCGTCCACGTCCAACAGGGTCTCACTCGAACCCATGGAGGAGGACGTTTCGAGGAGAGATTGGTCGCGATCGTAGGGAGTGTTTTCGC
This sequence comes from Branchiostoma floridae, assembly GCF_000003815.2. Lineage (NCBI taxonomy): Eukaryota > Metazoa > Chordata > Leptocardii > Amphioxiformes > Branchiostomatidae > Branchiostoma > Branchiostoma floridae. The sequence goes on along the minus strand of NC_049991.1, from coordinate 20,433,777 downwards.
CCGGTGTATCGTGCAATACGTTACGGGTGTTCAGAATGGGGTAGGTTCGGTCGTGCTGCCGGAAAGGCAAGGGGGCCCGGTCTGCGTGCGACACCGGATCCAAGATGGCGAAGGTGATCCCGCCGTCCGTTCCCGTCATGACGTCATGTGTCGTCTGATTTGGCGGGAACCGCGTGTCGTGCGTCGCGCCGTACCCGCTGACGTACCTCGGCTCCATGACGACCTCTCCGTTGCTCTCGTACCCGAGAATGAGCGTGACCACCTTACCGTGTTTGGGCTTACTCCTTGCTCTCGTTCCCGTTTTCTCGTTCTCAAGTTTATCCCCCACTCGTCGTACCGTTTCGGCGGTCGTCGGGTGTTTCCGGAAGGTGTCTTCGGGAATGCTCGACAGGTTCATGAAAGCGGTGATGACGAAGGAGGTGGCGGCGAACACGAAGATGACGTGGTACTCGGAGCCCAGCATCCTCCCTAGGAAGGTGTCTTCCCAGTCTATTCCGCTAAACGAGTAGCCCAGAAAGCCTCCGATACCTGCAAGGAATGATAAAAGATTAAAAAAAAAGGAAAATTTACCCACGTTTGGATTTTGAAAGAAAGCACATCTGAAATTGCTATATATATATATATATATACAGGTAAAGCATAATAGTTCCAACTTCATCGCTTAGACGAGTAGGGCAAAACCTGTACAAGAAAGGTCTTCATTCATTCAATAAGATTCATTTACAAATGACGTCTTCTAATTCTTGAGATTGAAAAGCTATTCAAAATTGCGAAGATAATCAGATCTACGGGCAATTTTAAATCACTAATGCTCATCCTAGATTTTATAATTTTCATAGCATGTTGTCTTAGTTCCAGGCAGCTCATAACAATTTTGCGGAACAATTTTGGAGGAGAAAGAGATGCATGTGATTCGAAAAACTGACCAACATCAATGTGCGCTCAGATACCATCGCTATGGTTGATACAACGGCAGCACGTCAAATGCAGCCGGAGCCGAACCTTTTCTTGGAGAGTAGGTTGGGACTACGTAGCCTAGCTTTGCAGTCTACACAAAAATAGCGATGCTCAAATCCGAACCGACCTGCAAAAACTCCCTGCATCTTCAGCCCGTTTTCCCGGTCACGTGGTCCGCAGGTGTCCAATAGGTAGGCTCGGATGGGTGTTTCGATGAAGTCTGCACTGAAGTCGAAGAGCACGATGCCCGCCATGGTCACGACGATGGTCCAGGTCGTGTTCTGTTAGTTTTATTTTTTGTGAAAAGTGATGAAAATGACTTTGTGCAATTAAAAAAAAAAGATACCCATTGTAGATTTGATGTCTCCAGGCGGACAGGGAGAAGCACCCCTGTCCCTAAGGAGCTGGTCTCTCTCTCTTTCAAAGACAAAGAAATTACAATCACAAAGCCTACCGAGTACCGACCATCCCCACCACACCAAGCGTACCCCTAACCCCAGATTTTGTGTAGCGATGGGAGACGATTCTGGTTATCTGACAAGGAAACTCCAAGACGAGATCTAACGGGTTAATAAAGAGACAGAGAGCGTCTTGAAAGCTTTCCAGGCTACGAAGATTTCTGCGAAGCGTATTTTGGATTATATTTGTTTAAAATGGTAATCATGTGGTGTATTTTGCCAGCCAGTAGGTACCCAATGTGTTGAGTAATGAGGCTGTTTAACGTGGTCGAGGCACCTCCTCGAGCACGGGACCCAGTTTTACGTCACTCTCGGAAGACGACTTCGTGGAATGACCATGCTTGGTCCAGCAACAGTAATCTGGTCGTCCTTGGGTGGTCCCCCATCCAAGAACTGTCCGGACCGCGCGTTGCTTAACTTCCGAGATCGAGAGATCGGTTGTACAAGGCCGTAGCATAAATCTTGTTATAATTTTAGCCCTTTAGCCATTCATAACATTCTCCTTTATATGAATTAACGAGTACCACTGACGTCATTAGGCATGGCGGCGTCCATAATGGCGTCCCCGAACAGGAAGAGCAGGAAACCGAGCAGGATGGTGACAGAGAACCCCAGGATGAAGGGACGACGTCGGCCCAGCCAGCTCCGGCAACGGTCACTGGAGGAAACAGACATAGGACAAACAAGTAGTGTCGTGTGTGACGTTACTGGTAGAACGTTCGGCTCGGAATCTAGAGGTACCCGCCGTGCCCCTGACGTTGTGCCCTTGGGAAATTCACTTAACACGACCTTACCCAGGTGTAAAAATGGGTACCTGACTTCGGTCAGGGAGATTTGTTGTTTATTGTTAAAGAAAGGTCAACCTTTACTTTCTGCCAGAAGAATCAACCAGCTGTGATTGGATACATATCATAATCATGCAAACAAACAAGTGAGAGACCCCCGTATAGCAACAGCCCGTACCTGCACGACCCGAGTACCGGCTGGAGCAGGAAGCCCAGTACGGGGCTGATGATCCACACCACCGAGTACAGGTCCTTGGGCAGCCCGATGGTCAGGAGGATCGGGGTCACCAGGGCAGCCTGGACACGGGAAACACATCATTGAATTCCAACATTACGAACCATAGATTTCGTTGCGGCGGCAACATCTTTGCACTTCAGATTAAGACATGACAGAGTAACCTAGATTTATTTCATTTCTTGGTTTGGCTGTTCAGCACGCACAGACAGGGCTGCCCAACTAGCCTGTGGCTAGTACAAAGGGCTACACTTGCTTACAAAATCAGAGACAATACAAAGGGAATTGGACAAGGACAGGATGCTTATCAATAACTTTTTTCTAAGTCCAAAAAGATGAAACTAAAGAAGTAGCCCAGCATTCCCTTTCCAGTTTCTCAAGCAAGAACACAAAAGAGCTATAAGAGTTCTTCTTAATTCTTTGCTTTTTTTTCAGTCGTTGAACATACAAGAAACAAAATGAAGTTAAATCTTAGACCTTTTTACGCTTTCTGCGTATATTCAGCTGCGTATGAGTTGCGTGTTGATATAATTTGTCTTATCAAATGTTTGCAGACGAGTACAAGGCTACGAAGCGATGGGGTAAAGTTAAAAAAAAAAAAAACTTTCAAATTCAGTGAGATGTCCCCTTTAAAAAAATACTTTATTTATTACTTGCCTATATAGGTGAAACACATGAGATGCACTAACCTCTACCGCGTAACAGAACTCCCTCCCCAGCATAATGGAACTGTTCAGCAGCAGTTCACATGTGGTTCTCCTCGGCCAGGGTCCATCACTACTCCCGAGCACTTCCCCGTCGTCTCTCGCCCTTGAGTCGCCCTCGCCACCGGGTCTGTCTCCACTATTCCTCGGCCTCATATCACCTGTTGCACCGAGCAGGTCTTCACTAGGCGGCGGTCGCGCAACGTTCACGCCGTCTCTCATCGGCCATGAGTCGCCTCTATAGCCGAGCAACTGCCTGCTGCTGTCCGGTGCAAGCTGAGCACAGTCCGTGGATTGCCTCGACAACACAGCCGTCATGGTAGACCAGTCTAGGTCTTCATTTTCTAGGACCGACGCGCCCTGGAGCTTTTCCACGGACTTCGCTCGCTCGTGCGTAGGGCCTTCCCTGTATACAAACATGATCGGGCCAGAAAACTCCTTGTTCTGACAACTATGTCAAGTTTTCCACAAGTTTTACGCGTTTTCCTGCCAGCTTTCAAGATGGCCAAATCTAAGCTTGCATCTTTTTACAGTGTTGTACTACGCTAAGGGAAACGACACACCACGGTATATGCGACAGACTGTTTTCTTTGCCTTGCCCTCAGAAGTGCCACCGGAGTTTGTGTGTGTGCGCATTAAACAGTTTGAAAGAAAGTCACGACAAAATCCGATGTCGCGATGTTCAAACAAACCCGAACTATCCCACGATGTCTCCCCGCGCTCGTCAGGGCAACTATCCCTGCCTGTAGCGTCTATGTTTGCGTCCCCATTGTTAACCACCAACACAGATGAACTACAAGGCTAACATGTTTGTCTTTCCTTTGTGTTTTCTGTACACGTCGTTGCTGTGCGCTGTGTTTCATTAGAGCGCACACCAACACGAGGAAATCAGCCGCTATTTGCTTGAACACTTCAACCGATTGTTAGTTTGTTTTACCTCAAGGACTTTATGCTGGTTTTGCTGGTCAGTAGTTTTGTATTCTTTTAAAGGTTTCATCGGCAAATCCTTTTGAAACGCCTTTTGGTAAGCACGCAATTTCAATTTCAATGTTAACAGTTCAAAGCCCCGAAATGTAACGTCAGGTAAAGAAACCAAGCTATCTAGTGTGATTTTTCTTAAAATCAGTCGAGAATACTTCATGCTCGATTAAGATTCCGCTACTTCTGAATCAATGCCTGACTATATCAGAATCTACGAAGAACACTCTAATAAGTAGGGACCATTACTACGGAAATGAGAGACTAGAACGATCGTTCTTGTACCAAGTAATTATAACACTAATTCACAACAAAGCTCTCTAATGCTTTCTTCACGATGCTTTTCCTATGTTTATTATCCGTCATTTCTGTAACTGTCTTTTGTGATTTAAAATCGTTGTCTATTTCAAATTGTATGCCAAGTAGTGTATACGTTTCCGTAGTCTATAATTTTTTCCTAACTTTTTAACACTTTGATCTTAAACTCTGTAAATTAGCGACAATTCAGACCATGTTTTTAACATGAAATTTGTTATTAAATCATTGATTGGTTGATTGATTGATTGGTTGGTTGATTACATCGATGGTATCGATTGATTGATTGATCGTTTGATTGATTAATTATAGTAGATGGCATCGACTTGTGGTAACGCATTCATCATATATTAAGTTTTCAGTTTCCGATGCCATCCACACAATAAGATTGATACAGCCTCGAACCCCATAACTACGACCCCAACATTAACTAAATCTCAAATCCCAGTGTCAGAGAAGCCATTTGCAGGTTCTTCTCCCAGCGCACCAGCGAAAGGCCACGTATTCCCCACAGTCGGCTCGTCTCACTCGCTGGATATTAGTTCCCGAAATAGATGGCGGAGATACAGGGATAATCACCCTGCCGAGCTCCCTTCTGACCGAACAGAAGACCTCGTATCATACACTCCGATTACACCTTCAATGTCACCTTCAAAGTCTCACTTCCACGTGACCAAGGTGTTTCCATGTTTCCTTGGGTACTTCACTTCCAACGTGACCTTGCGAATGTCGAGGTGACCTTCAATGTTTCTGTGACCTTGGGAGTCTTCATTTGACCATGGGTGTTTCCCCGTATCCTTTGATGTTTTCATGTGACCTTGAGTATTTCCACGTGACCTTGGATGTTTCTATGTGACCTTGGTTTGTTTACTTATGACCTTGGGCGTTTCCAAGTAACCTTGGGTGTTTCCACGTGACGTCACAGCCGCCATGTTGACTGGTTGAAGCCAAAGGAGTTAGCAATCTAAATTTGCTTGATATGTACATGTCCCAGTTTATATCTCACTATAGTTACACGTTCGCATTCACTTGAGGGGGGTGCTGCGAGTTCGGTGCGACCTAGGTTGTATTTATGTTACTCTTGACTCTATACTTAGATTGGAATATCATTCAAAATGTAAAACTACAGCGGAAATTCCGACATTGATATCTCGTCTTTTTTTGGTGAGCTTATGGATTTGAATAACAGATCTTTATTCAATTCAAGTTTCGGCCAAATAAAAAAAAAAATACCATATCTGTGTGCCTGAACTAGAACATGTTGAATGCTGTCTTGCTGTTCCAGTGTTTCCTGCTAGGAGTCGACCCACATCTAAATTCTCCCTCTCTATGTAAACTGTAAAACTCGCCAGTGACGTATCGTAGGTCACGGCGTCGGAATGAATCGTTCGCCTGAAGCTAGGAAAATGCCGTCTCGCCCCGCCAAGCCCGTCCATTCCCGCCAGATGAATACGTAAAAGTATGACTCAGAAGACGGCAAAATACACAAAAAGTAAGAAAATTCGTTCTTCATCTCTGAAATCTTTAAGTATCTGTCGAACCCGTCTTCTAAGTCATGCTTGTAAGTACATTTGTATTACGCAATATCTAAATTCTAAAAAATCCGAAAAAACAACAAAACAGTGACGCAGTGAACGAACCCCGCAGTGACGTAAGCTTGACGCCAGTGCAGTGAGAGTGTACCTTACTTTGAGCTCTCCAGCCGCTGTCTACACAAATTAAGCACGAGGTTTTTCCAGTGTTAATCAGAGCAGCTCAACTTCCAAATCAACCATTGACTTCACGCCAAATAGCAGCCACTTAACTAATTGGATAGAATTTCGGAAACCGTCAGACGTTTCGGGTAGCATCCACCGGATCTGTTCAGTGTCACTGGCGATGCTGCCGGAAACGTCGGACAGTTTCCAAAATTCCATCCATCAACTGCGTTATTTGGCGTATCTTATTGCCTGCGTGTATAGCTTCATCTTATCAACGAACCATTGACTTTCATAAGTAACGGAGTTATTCTTCAGCACGATTGCCGATATCACGGTATGGCCCTCTTTCTACTGCGCTCTCACTGCGACCTAAATAGGATATGTGTAACCTTTGATTTCAAACTTTGCATATCATACAAAACGTAAAAATATTATAGAGAATTGCTAAACTTTCATTCCAACACAAAGATAATGTAGGGACTTACCCCTAAATTTTCGGTCGATCTCCGTCGACCTTGTTCACAGAATGACCCTTTTTCACTCCAGCAGTGACGTCAGGAAGGCACCACCTTTGCAGGAGGGGGTCATAAATATCAGAAAGTCTATGTCGCCCCCCGTCTCTGTTGAGTGTGGGCCGATGAGCTCTGATGTGCAAGGCCTCCTTCACTCCTCGTGCGAAGGTTTAGCAATTCTCTATAATGTATTCTACCAACACAGATGAACTTTCATGCTAAAACGTAAAAGTGTGACTGAGAAGACAACAAAACAAACAAAGTGTAAAAAGCTTCGTTTCTTTTTTGTACAATTCGTTGAGCGATCTGTCAAATTTTAAGTCGCAGAGAGAGCGCAGTGAGAGCGCCGCCCTAGTGGAAAGGGGGTACAAATGCTTGCAAAGACTCGACCATAGGTTCTCATAACAGGCGAGAAACTATACATATCCAGACACTGACCTTTTAGCTGCGTACACACTGACTCTGGGCTGAAAAGGTCGCGTCTGTTGGAGTTCATTCCTGTACAGATAAAAGGAAAGGAAAGTGATCTCGGTCCAGTTTAGCTCACTGGAGAGCTAGTCTTCTACTGGTCGTGACAGAGAGGACAGACGCTATGTACAGTACTTACAGGTTCATTTTACAGAAGAAATTCCCCCAAGCTCTTGATGACGACAAGCGCAATGAACAGTGGACCATGGCTAACTCTTTCCGGTACGGTAGCGTGCATGTCGGAACAGCGACACAGCCGGAATTGAACTCACTGCTTCTAGTTTCAGAGGCATGCAGGGCCGCTTACCAATGGACTACGCATGCTACCCACATGTAGGAGGTGCTTGCAAGATTTGGTTTCAGTGGGTACTGGGATTGTTGTTTGCCTTTGGTAAAAACAGAAAGCAGTGTGCACGTGCGTAGTCCAATAGTTAGTGACCCTGTCTCTGAATATCTTTTTTGGCAACGAGAGAGAAAGTTTGCTGCTTTCATAACTTTTCCACTCTGACTGAGTTTACCCAAGTGACCTTCTTGGCGAGGAAACACGGTTCCGGGCCGTCAGACACGACAGGGGGAAAAGTCAGAAGGGTTTCTGAAGATATTACTGGATAAACTCATTCGCTTCAGAGATGGGTTCACCATCAATCATCCATGGAAACCGAGATGAGAAATCAGGTACCGTCATCTGGAAAACCAACTATCTATCTGTCTGTCTATATGTCTTTTTCCACGCTAACAGTGTTGGAGCTAATACAGAGTTTGTCATGTCTCATTTTTTAACCTACATTGTATTTATCTATTTCAACATAAACATGTTTGAGTTTTAATCACTTTCTAGAAGGTATGGTACGGGCGTCGGCCCAGCATCGATTTGGGGCGTCCTTCAGACATGACGTTAAATGAAGGTCCTGTGTTTGAGGAGAGCCACACCTGGAGCATGTTACAGAAGCCACAACACGTATCAAAAAGAGTAGGGGTCCTTCCCGGTGTACGTAGATCGTTTTCGTCTTACCTTAGTCTTATACAGCTTGTACGGGTGTGTCACGCAAAAAAAGCGATTTCTTTTTTCAACGGATTTGTTCAGAATATCCAAGCAGATCCTATAAGACAGCATCAATAGCTGTCAGAGGAGTGAAGCCGACCGCGGGGCAAATGCACACCTCTTGGCTGACTACACTCCTTAGCCACTCCTTGTTACTATCTAATGACATTTTGTATCTATGCTGTGTCCAACACCTCATCATTAGCAGCTGTGCTGAACTTAATAACATTATTAAAATACAGCACGTTGCCGATTAGCGGTGAGGTGGGCATTTACTTTTCCTTGACCATTGTAGGCTCTGCTTGGAGACTTCTGTTCAATGCAATAGCCATTTGACCAGTAGGTAATGAACAAAGTTGGTGTATGGTGGAAGCCATTTTAGAGATAACGGCGAACACTGGTTTTGAGTCGAAGACTGAATGGAGGAGAAAAAGCAGTTGCCAACGAGAGAGTTCCATAGTTTTGCAGTTCGGGGATTTGTGGTTAGTTATTCAAACCAAACAAAGCACTTACCGACACCATATGAAGTGATGTGACACCATTACCCGGGATTTATGCCTATCGGATGGTGAAAACGCGGGAACCATCACGGAGAATGGTGATTGGTCTGACACAAACGGTCGTCTGCGTGTGCCGTAGCTATGGCAACGTCATCAATATGGCGGACGTGATTGGACATAGCCAATAAAAGATCGTGAAAGATCACGTAATGTCGGACAGGGAGACACGCCTGGGGAGGAGTTACTGCTGGATGGATCGTGCACACGTACTCAGGACCATGTCTTAGGGCTTGCCGAATTCATTCTATGGATGACATTCGCGCGCGCATCAGTTTTCGGCCGTTTCCAAAAAAGTGACAGCAAAAAGTTTTCAACCATACTGTAAATCGAACATAACAGCTTCAAAATAAGCAAAAATATGCCGCGGATTGCAAAAAAAATGTATACCAATGTCATAGAAAATTCCAAGGTGAAAGAAGATGTGAAAGAACAAAAATAAGGAATCTATTGTTTGGTACTATATTCTGTGTGTTCAGTCATCCCCTCAACTCTCTGACCACAAATATCTCATAGCAAAAGCAACTTTTTTGTCAAACCTTTTTTTTATTCGCACGCCTGCATCAGTTTTGGGGTTCCCAGAGGATGATATCCATATAATCAAATCAACATGGCCTTGGTGATGAGCTCGTAGCACCAGATGGTTGTGAAAGTTCTAATGGTCAGAAGGTGCTTCAGTCCGTGAATAGTTTCATCAGGTTGGTAATTCAATGGTTGCAGTACACGGCATTTCGTCTATGGGGATTTACATGGTTAAGGATCCAAAGGCAAGGATATTTGGCGCCTTAAACTTTATAGTAGGGTGCACAAGAAATTTACAAGATTTTGATATGTTTAAGTTCAGGATACAATCTATATAATGTGTGAAAGTGATAGAAAGTTCACGCACAGAGAGAGAGAGAGAGAGAGAGAGAGAAACACACAAACGAACATACACACACGCACACACACATGTAGGCACACAGACAAGTGTAGACACATGCACACACATACACATTCTCACACACGCAGGCACACACAAGCACACGCGGACACATATCTGCCTGTCATAATACCGACATGAGATCAACTTATTATGTAGCTGCGATGTACCGCATAACTGTTTAGTACGCTCTGAGATGTCATAAGCCAGCCACTCAGACAAAACAATAACACTTTTTACTCCCGACCTTTGTGATCTTCTATGTACCTGCGATGGACCGTAAGCACGCTCTCAACTGACAGAGGCCGGAACACCCCCACATAAAAAATGACCTCTTCCCAACCTCCGGTCATCCAGAGGCCGATCTGGCATCGCTCATGCACCTGGCCCTCTGGTGACGAATTATCGCAGGTTTATTGGTATAATTTATCAAGCTACATGATAAATGACAAGCTTTCATGATGCTGGGATTTATAGTCTTTAAAGTCAGTAATATACGCCATGGGATGCTGCTGTGGCTATGCAGTTAACTATGTTTTAGTTCGTAGTGCAAGCCCTCGGAACGACAATATGATATTTTTTGGTGAAAATGTACGTTTATGAATATAACTGTGTGTATATATGTGGAATTAAGCCAACAAAAATGAAAAAATTAACCCGGTTTGCGTTGGATGTGTTAGAGCAACGTTTATGGCATTGGTATAGAACTATAGCATAAGCAATAAGCAAGCATAGAACTCAGAGGTCCTGGGTTCGAATTCCCTGACATGCCACCGACGTTGTGTCCTTTGGGAGGCCTCATCGTACCCAGATGTGAAATTGGAAACTAGTACCAGACCTCGGTTTGGAAGGTAAAGGAAGGTAGGTTGGACTCCGACTTCCAATACCGTGCCCTAAGACACAGTGGATAACAACACTGCCCCTAAGGACAAAAAACTGTTACCTTTACTTTTTAGCTTTAAACGTTGGCCACAGTGAAACTGGCTAAGTTCCTCAAAAGCCACGAGGGTCCAAAATTTTGACAAATCCGTGAATGATTTTTTTGTCACCGTTCGATGGTATCCGACATCGCTCAATGCCGTTAAGCCATGATGGTTCTACACTATACAGCCGTGTAATCTTAAAAACGATATATCGCACTTTTACGGTCATGATATATTGATATCATTGTGCATGTGAATCGATATCATAAATGAGTAGGGTAAAGGCCAAAGAAATAAAAACTCGATAGAAAGGAAAACTTGTAAATTTCTTATGATTGTACACGCTGTATGCATATAGCAAGGATTACATAGATGCTAAGCCCTGGTGAAATGTGCAAACATATTGACAAGTAATGACAGCTTTTACGATAGACTACCGTCACTCTAGGCAACCCGCTGAAAGTCTCTCATAAAATATTACATAGCTAGGAAGACCTGTCCATTTATTTTGCTTTTATTATGATGTATCTGCATCCATGTGGTAAGGATTACATAGTTCTTCAACTATAGTCAAAATTTGCAAACATTTTGGCAAATAATGAAAAATTTTGCAAAAAGGACTATCGTCGATCCAGCTAACCCATCTAGAGGTCTTTCAACAAAATACAACATTCTGTATGCCTTTATTACAATAATGCAGCTGTATCCATGTGGCAAGGATTGCATTTTATGTATAGTAGAATTTTCAAACATTTTACTAGTAATAACAAATTTTACAATAGGCTATCGCCAGTCTAGGTGACGCACCAAAGAATTCTGTACAAAATGTCGTAACACTGTGATCTTCGCAAGCTGTTGTGCAAAAACAGAACAGAAGATGACTGATCCAAAACCAGGTCGGGGTCATGAAACGGTTGACTTGCTCCCCCTTATATGTCCATAAAAACTGGCGATGATTAAATCTCTAATTGCTGGGTAAATCACATAACGGTTATGTAGAAACATGTAGCAGATTCCAACAGTCGTAAAACGCGCGTTTTATCGGCGCCGGGTAACGCTACTGTGGGGAAATCACTGACGGAAAGGCAGATTTGATTTGGCTACAGTAACGGTCGCGTCGAGACAAATTGCTACAAAAATGTAGCATTTTCAGCATTCAATATTGCCGTTCGTTTTCTAGTTATACTAGAGGCCTCTCCATAACTACCGCTGTGCAATCAAAAGTCGTACAGTTTTGTGTGGTATACCCACTGTGAAAGCGAAGGTTACACATATCCTATTCAGGTCGCAGTGAGAGCGCAGCGCGATCGCCGTCTAGTGGAAAGGGGGCCTTAAAACCGCTGCATTATAGACAAGACGCCGTTTGGCGGGAGTTCCTCGACACGTTCTGCCGTAAATCTCGCGAGGGACGGACGCGTAACGGCGTGAGAGGGCAAAGGTCAATCTCCTGACCCCTACATCAGCGGAAACTGTGACAGGCCGGCCATTACGGCACGCCTAGACTGCCACAAAGCCTGACATATCACCGGGAATGAATATTGACAGTGTGACAGACGTAAAGAATCTTTCACCTGATTTTATGTGTACAGAGAGAGATCTAGACGGTTCTTTTCAGCGTGGCGGTAAAGTATTAGCGAATGAACGGATTGCAATAGACTGTGGAGCGTTTCATCATGGAGAAATAGTGTGCTGTAGTTATCCTATAGTTGAGATATCACATATATATATATATATATATATATATATATATATAGAACACCTCACGATGTATTCCGTATCACCCGAGGTACAAGCGCGACCGCGCGCGCGGGAAGAATCGCCCGAAGGCCGGAGGGTGATGCGGAATATACCGTGTTGTATCTTATTTATGTCATACTCACCTGAGAAAACACATTTTTCGATATCAAATGCACCAGAAGTTGAGAAAATGTTGTGCCCTCGAACAAAAAAATTGTAACAACAGCAATTCTAACGGCCGAATCCGGTATTCGAATTTCAAACCTTGCCGCACTCGGCCCGCTCGAAATAGTTTTACTCGAAGGAAGCCTGTGTGATACAAACTTCGAGCCTGTGTGATACAGAAAGTTATCACACGGTCCGGAACACCCGTATCGAACGTTTTCGCGGCACAGGTATGACATGAATATATGCATGTATATCCTGCAAATTTGTAATTTTGTCGTCCTCTGATCATGCCTTTTGTGTCTTTTTCTAGTTTCTTTGCTTCATTAATTGAATTGCTCCTTTGTGGTCTTTCTATCATTGTATTACCTTTGCGCAGTGACGTGTGAATGTTATATTGTCACCTGTACAATAATCACGCGATGACTCAAAATGGTCGGGAGGCGGTATAGACTTCCTGGCAACCTTTGACTAGTTGAGAAACCATAGGGCATTACTTCTGCGAGTTCCCCGCTGGAGAGTCCGGACAGATGTATATGTGCAGGGCTGCGCCTGATTTGCGGGGCCGTGTCCGTATTTACGGTTTAGTCAATACTCTATTGTCTGAGCTGCTGCGCAGACGGACGGGAGTCCAGCTGAGAACCTGGCGCCGATTCTTCACCTCAAGGTTCCGCATCGATATCAAATAGCAGGGACCAAAATGGCATATGGACATGTACTTTTAGTCCTTCCCTCATCAGATGCAAAGAGCGATGCCCAATGGCCATTTCCGTTTCTGTAGGTCTTGGACCACGCAACTTTTGTGCAATAACAACGGCAGAACTAGGGGCTAATTCAGTGGTAGAAATTTTCCTCGCCAGATGGTGCCCATCTCAGTTTCAATAGCCCTTGTGCCACACAGCTTTTGTGCAGCAAGGTGCTAATGGACAGCCATTCCATTGTAGTATGGTGAGTCTACACGTACAGGTTCAGCGTCCCGTTGTTGACGGGCTCAACATAATCCCTCCTCCATCCCGGGTAAGACGGGACAGAGATCGAACTGTCCAGCCAACCTGCTCCCGGTTTACCCGGACGATCTATCATCATCCCTGCCAACGGCGGAACGATTCAGACAAGTTAAGTCGTTAGCGTCTGGGCGATCATTGCAGGGGCTCGGGTAGTTCAAAGGAAAAGTGGAAATGTCTTAAGGAATCCCATTTGTCACTCTCGTGAAAGTTGACATCTCTCCAAAGTTCCTTCTCCAACCAAAATTGTCTGTGAGCTGAAAAACTCGCGAGCACTTTTCAAAATAGTACCTCCGAGGGAATGGAGTCTAGTTTTTCTCTTGTTGAAGGTCACACAAAAGCAAAATAGTACATCAAACAAATCTGAGACTAGCTAGTCTCCATTGATCTGACAACCTATCGAGTCAATGTCCTTTATAACAAACTTCTACACCAGCACGCCCCGCCCTTCACGGCACGGGTAGATAAATCGGCGGGAAATCTCCCGGTCCGTCTGGGGAGAGAATCTACCAGAAGCCGCCGCAGATGTGACGGACGAGCTGAGGCGGAGATGGATCGATGTCTGTTACAACCATTAAGACATATCTTATCAATTATTTCATGTTTTTAAGTGAGAACATCCGTTGTCAAGTATCACACAATTCGTAAATAGAACACCTGACTTCGGTCGGGGAGGTAAAACCGTGCATGTGGCACTGTTGGTATAAGTTACTAACTTGAGTGCAGTGCCACATTGTCCTCGTCTGTCCAAAAGTAAAATAAATTAAAAAAAAAAAAACATTCATTCAACCTGTCAGGTCAATGTCCTCTATAACAAAATTCTAACGTCCTTCACGGCGGCGGGAAAGCTCCCTCCGTTTGGGGGGAGAATCTAGCGGATGCCGCCGCATACGTGACGGACGAGCCCAGGCGGAGATGGATGTCTGCCGACGCCCAGAAAAATCTCCGCTACAGTTTCATTACCTCTCGCCCATGGATCATGTTGGACACGTCTCGTAGATGAAGGGACTTAATCTGTCAGGCATCCGCCAGGATTAAATTCTTCCTTATACAGGATAGATTTTGAGAAGGTTGGATTGGATTCGGATTTTGTGCGTCATGTGTCATCCAGATACCTGGAATGTGGCCTGCCACGGGTTGACAGTCTCATGTTTTTGTGTTAACACTTCGTTATCCTTGTTGCCTTCATGACAAATTGAGTGTGTGTTTTTGTGTGTTTGAACAAGAAAACTGTAGAAGGAAGGTCTGGATGGATTGTTTTGATGTTCGGCATGTGGGTGGTGTATTTTATGATCTGTCGCTAAATTACCACGACCATTATGGTGTTTTGAAGTGCCAATCGATGCAGAAGAATGTACATTTCCCCTTGTTGGTAGTAATGCATGTGCTGGACTTTACGAATGAAAACCTATATTCTAGCTTCATAACCTGACATACGAATCAAACCAATTGCTAGAAGCTTAAGATTAATCAATGATATATTCCAACAGAACATTGTTCATAACAATCAATATTTCATCTCCCCATCATGTGATGACAACACAATAATACATCATTGTTGAATCTAATGAGAACCCGGAGACTACAGACAGCTGAATCTGGGTCAGTCCGCACCTGTGGCGCCTGACCCGCCGATGTTTATTTCACCGTGATTTAATAACGTTAGAATTTCCCTGGGCATCGCCTGACCCCGGCTGACCCTACACACGACATGATGATGCCTGGTATTCATCATTCAACGTCCTGAATTAGGCCTAGGTCCCAATTCCCAATCCGGGGCCAGACCGGTTAGGTGGGGAGCAAAAAGAATGATATAAAAGACATCAGAATACACAAAATTAAAAAGAAAGATTCATGTCATGATTTGTGTATATTTCTAGGTATATATTTTAATCTTTTGTTTCTTTAAACATCCCGGCCGGGCCCAGATTTGGAAATGTAACCTATGCCTAAGGCTAACGTCAGATTTTCTATGCCCGGCCTTGCATCTTTCGGGAACGAATAGTATGATATTAATGACGCCAAACTACACAAGACGTAAAGAGAACAGTCGGGGAATTATCTGTGTATACTTTTAAGTGTACATTTCCACTTTTTGTTTCCAAACCAGCCCTACATGGCCCCGGTTTGGAAATGTGACGTTAACCTTGGCCCCCAGTGGTTGGTTCTGTCACTGCCTGCTTTTTCAATGGCTTTGGACTAACATGATGGTCTATGACGAATGAGACGAGCATTAAAGCAATACAACAAAAGCGGTCGTCACTATGGCTTACAAATAGACGCAATGCAACATGAATCGTACTGATATCATCGGCA
The DNA here is from genome assembly GCF_000003815.2 of Branchiostoma floridae. NCBI lineage: Eukaryota > Metazoa > Chordata > Leptocardii > Amphioxiformes > Branchiostomatidae > Branchiostoma > Branchiostoma floridae. The sequence continues at coordinate 20,417,999 of NC_049991.1, read as the reverse complement.
TGCTTTCAGCAATGATAGATGTTTTTGCCTACTGAAAAGCAAATACTTTCTGGGTTGTCCGGGTGACAAGTAGACCCATTCGTGCCAAGAAGGATTAATAGATAAATAATATTTATCGTCAGAGAGAACGCATTACATATTGGTCCCAGCTATGATTATTTTTTACCCTTTGAAAAGCACCGTACCTTTTGTCTGGTGATAGATAGACCCAACCGTGCCAAGAGGAATGAATATATAAATGGTATTTATCGTCCGAGGGAACGCATTACATATTGGTCCCAGCGAAAATAGCGTAAATATATATATAGCAGCAGTACTCATTAATTCCCCGACATTCAACTTCGGCGTATACATCAAATGAATCTGAACTTTGCTAGTCTTTATCGATATGTGTATGGCTGCTGCTTTACCTGTGACATTTTAGCGAACAATATTATGCAAAGTTGATCACAATTCCCAACTCAAGATTTTAAACCTACATAATTTCTTGACTGTCCAACCAACTCCAGCACCTTTGACATTTTAACGAACAATATTATACAAAGTTGAGTACAATGTCCAACACAAAATTTGAAGCCTACCCAATTTTTTGACTGTCCAACCAACTCCAGCACCTTTGACATTTTAGCAAACAATCAGCACCAAAGCTGATGAAAAGTTGTACCGTACTTTACAACACAAAATTTGAAACCTCCCCAAATCTTTCACTGTCCATCTGCAGTCTTTGTCAATGATTGAACAATCCACTGCTTCTGTGAAGTAACTTTAAAGATTGTAATTGTACAGTGCAAAATCTGCTTGAATGTTCCAATTTGTGTGCTGGAAATTAAAGTTTATCTTTCCTTCAGGATGATTTCTGCATTAAGATGGAGTGTCAAGCTAACAGCAAAGCCAGACGTGGTACAAAAATAGATCATACGTTACAGGTCCATCTCCATTTATCTTTATAAAGTTAAGCTTGATAATAGTATTATGATATTTTGACGGCTTTCAAAATAGCATGTGGGAATGATTTAGTAGCCCTCATTAAATGTAAGCTAAGGTGATATTGTATTACTTTTTCTCGTTGATTTTAGCTGCTATACTCTGAGATGATACTCCAAGGAACCTGCTCTACCATTTACATCTGTACGTTGAGTTCAAGAAAAATACAGGTATAGAAACGTGCTGCGGTGAACATCAAACAATATGAGACTGAGATAGATTTTGATCCATCGATGCCGCGTGGATCCCCTCGACAGCCCAAAGCTTGATGATGTTGAGGGTGCAATCCTCTCAAGTCAGCTGTCTTTGAGGGTGGCCCGATTGCGATGAGTGGGTGAAGTCAGGGCCAACCACGAAGCAGTAGACACATACATGTGTTGTTGTTCGTCCGTCTGTATCAACGATGACCAGTGACATCACGTTGTCCCATAAGGATTGGTGAGTCCTGCTGTGGTTGATGAGTCCAATACACACAGGGCACAGGTGGGTTGCTGAAGTAGTGGGCGGTGCGGGAGCAGCTCTGGATGCTCGCATTCTAACAGCTTTAGCGATTCTGTTCTGTTACATGTACATGTATGACAACCAGGATCGGTCTGTTACCGTCCTATAGGAGTTTTTGTTACTGAGAAAGCACATCGAGACCGTGGTGAATGTGCCAGTAAGGAGCGTTTTGACCGTGAGATCTTCTGACCCCCTGGATCCACCCTCGGACGAACAGTTCACTAGGAAAACGATAGAAGTATCCTCTTGAAGCAACCGTAGCTTTCTTGATCTAATGATACAACCCATCCTTCTGTAATCTTTCCCTGACCTTTCTTGTATTCAATCAGCAACACTTCTCTTGTGTGAAAGCAGCTTTCCCAGTCTGAGGTATTCATAGATGATACATGTCCTATTATCTTTGTTGGTGGTAGAATTTTCAAGTCTCGCGAATGTCCACAGTTATAACCGCCCCTCGGCCAGATCCTGGTAGTACTCCAGAATGTACCGCAGATATCCGGCCAGACTTCCAGCTGCCACTCCCGTCATGTGCATCAAACACCCGTCTGGAAAAGAAAGATCGCCGGTTAAGACACACATCCTACCCGTAAATGTCATCAAAAGTACTTAGACAGACGCCAACTGTGACATATACTGATGGCCTGTTCTCCTGGTAGTGATATTTGTTTCACGTTAGGCTGATATATTGCAAGTTGTTCGCAGCTGGTTTCTCTACGGACAGCGGAAAGATACACTTTTTACGTCAACTATTTCATCCCAAAATACTACGGTATTTTATTTTTATTTATCTATTCGTTCGGCTGACAATACAGGCAGTCAAGGTCACCCGACTAGTCAAGGCTATTACTATCAAGGGCTTATGTAAGTGCGTGTCAAATGACGTGTACGGTATTCAAACACAAATCAGTGCAATGAAATATAGATGTTAACAATTGCAGCGTGAAAGGGCATGACCTGTGATTTTCCTCTCTCTCCTCCGCACGCGTTTGTGCCTGCCGGCCCGCCCCGCTATCCTGCCGGGGGAGGGGGTGCTGAAGTGCCCGAAACAGCCGCTAGGGGACTGCCATTTCAAGATGGCGGACAGCCATGACGACCGGAAGAAGTCCCTGTAGCCTATCAGCCCACATAACAATGCTGAAACAGTGTCGGAAGAAACAATACATATTACCACAAATGGAGTTACACTCCCTTTCATAAGAGGCTGCGACCGCTCTAAAACCAAAGATTTGACATATTCTCAATGAATTACATAGATAAAGAACAATTTCTTTGCGTTTTACGTGTTTTCTTGTTCTTTTAATCCTAATTCTACATTTTGCATCATATTCCAATTATGAAATCAAGGTTAGCTTCTATCCGATTTAATAAGCTTTTACATTCTAGTTGAAGGGGAGCAGTCGTCAAACGGATCATTTCAATCACATTTCATGCATTTTGATAAAGAAATAACAGCAACGCCTTGTTTTGATTTGGAAAGCTTGATCTTTTAATAGAACACCATTGTATCTCTAGCTCTATGACCATGAATATATCATGATGATATGCAAAGTATAGTATGATCATTTTCACTCGTTTCTCACCTTGTTCCATGAAAAGATCCTGCCCACTTTCCAGAAAACCGTCCCCCGCTATTCTCCTCGCCTCTCTGAGAATGTTTGCACAATAAAGCGACTTCATGCCGGTCACTCCCCTTCTCTTCCTGCTCTCTGCAGCCCGGACCTCCAACTGGTCACGGCACCCTGCCCGCTCACCCACCTAGTAGTACACATACAGACTAATGTATAATGAGACCAAAAAACAAACTTGAAAGTGCCTTGACATTCGGAAATATCGACCTCAGTGGGGCCGGTATATTTTAATGTTTCCATTTGCTTTGGAACTGACGAGGAGAATGTGACAAGTGAGGAAGGTCGTGTTAAAATGCCTTTCCCTAGAGGAACAATGTTGGGGGCACAGCGAGTATCGAACGCGGGAACTCTAGGTTCCGAGACCAACACGCTACCAACTCTATTACGCCACACATGACGCCACAACGTCAACACCATCGACAAAAACTGATTTAGTATTAGTGCAAGTTATACGGAAATTTTCTTATGTTTAGGAAGACTAGTAACTTACAAATGTGCGTTTGCCAAAGGTCTGTATAAAATATTCAAAGTACCTCTAAGTAGAACAGCTCATGCGTCAACCAGTAGCCGGTGTAGCTCGGTGACGTCATCATTTCCCAACATGCATCGGAGATTTGGCACTTCTGGTCGCCATTTTGCCTGCAATGCAACAAGGAGAACACAAGAAGACATTACGATTGTGCTGTGCTAGATTTAAGAACATCACAAAGCTTCACTATTCATAGACTTTGCTATAGATCTTCTAACTGAGACTTTCAATCGTTCACGTTCACTTTGAACTAGATTTCTGAGACATCATGAGTGCATCGTCCTCGATCTGAAACTGAAACTGCACTGCCATAATGACAATGCAGGATAAAGTAACGATTGCATATACAAAACATTATTCTTTATACAAAATCGCGAAAGGTTCGTATGACAAATATACGTACGCCAGGAATTCTCCAGAGATAGATAATCTCTTTTGTGGCTATGTAGCTGGATACAGAATAATAGAACTATGCAGTAGGCGGGGATATATTGCGTTACTGTAGCTATTTCACCATGGGCTCTTAGATATATCGGACATTGCCTGGGACATTGGCTTAGAAATGTTCGGAAGACTTCTCCACAATGGAAGATCGATATAACTGACAACAAAACTGTGCATTACACTGTGCTCCTATTCACTTTGTCCTTTGCGTATCCGCCAGTCGGCCATCAAGGGTACGGAAGTCTCCAAACTGACTATCACAAATGCCTTTTCAACGTTTGATCAATACATGTACCGGAAAACGGCGCGTCCTGCTGTTCCTGTGACTCGTCTGGGTTTTGCCATTTGCGAAACGGCTTGCAATGGAAATATGGGGCAGCCTGATAATGCCAAGCAAAATAAATGTTAACGTTGTGTTTTACGGACCAGACACAAAATCAGGGTCGGTAGGCGGCGATTTTCCTTCTTTTTGTATTCGATCTCGACCGAAGTGATCCAACAAATACAGTTCAGCAATGCAAAACTAAATTTCATCGGGCACTGGTATTTTCAACATGATGCTGTGATTATCCAGATATACACTGTACAGGCATAAGTATATTAACAATACAATGAAGAAAAAGTACAATGTTAACTACACATTTTTACATCGATATCAGTTGTTCTAAGCACTAAAGTGTTTACAGAACATAAAAGACAGAAACTTTGTCATCTAAATGTCAGATCAAAAATGTTTTTCCCTTTGCCAGTAGCAAAAAGGAACAGCTAGAATCGTCAGGTTTTTGCTACGGTTGATCTGACAACTGGAAACGCAATATTTTTCCTGAGGCTCAAGCAATCGTTCACGTCACGCGGAAGGCTTAAGAAGCCAAGTCAGGACCTGTTTTATCGACCGAGAACTTGATCACAGGCGAAGGGTGAAGAGCGCAGGCTCCTTGAGTCGGAATCAATCTGAGGTGAGTACAAGACTTGCCCTCAAGTGTTCTGGAGACTGGCCAAGTGTGGGGATAAGGCGCTCTCATTTGTCTTGTGCCGTCTTCGATACTTTACTACGTGACATTTCCGTTTTTTATTCATAGCGGAGATAAAGTAATTGTCGTAGTTGCAAAAAGCTCTTTTGAAAACGTTTTACATTAAGAAAACTTCGTGTTTCATACATTTGAGAACACATCGGTCCCCCGTTAATTCCGCCGTGTCCGGTTATGCGTGTGCTTTTCAACTTGGCACCAGAACCCTCCTGATGATTGTTTGTCTTAACGTTAGGTTGCAGTTTCTAAAATACCTATGTTTGTACATAAGAAAACTTATTCGTTTATCGGTTTCGTACATGGACATTAGAACTGATGGCACATCTGTGGCACATAGGTCCTCCGTTAATTCCAGCGTGTCCGGTTCTACGTGTGCCTTTTAGATCGATAAGAGAATCCTACTGATGACTGCATGTCTTAACGCTGGATTTCATTTTCTAAAATACCCAATAAGATATCCGAACTGTATAGAATACCACAGAAGGGAACTTCGGGCCACGATCAACTTTCTAGCCGGAATCACGAGGTTAATATCATAATCTTTAAAAGCCATTATGAGGACGGGCTTTAGGGATCGATAGAGATGCTTAACGTTGGAAGTTCCGGAGGAATATCGTACATTGGGATCTCTTACAGCCTCTTTAAGACTGTAGGTTTTGAAGCACTCACACCAGGAAGAACCCCTGCTCTTTCTGATATGTGCGGTAGGTTCTGTAATGTGCTTGGGTGTGGCTGCACCCAAACACGGGACCTCAATTTAGCGTCCTATCCGAGGGACGGCCTTATCCGAGACTAAGTACTCATTTTGACCTGAGTGAAGTGAGGAAAGTCGTGTAAAGTGTCTTTCACCACGCAAAACATGTGTACATCAACATTGTGAAGATACTGGCTGCTCGGCTGAAGAACTGCCCAAGGCTATGGAGGATAGGGAAGGATGGAAGAAGAGAGTCATGTCCATCCGTGCAACCAGCACGCCCGGATGATGATGATGAAAGTGCCTTTCACACAAGATCGGTGGCACATCAACGGACTCGAACCCAGAACCTCTACGTGATGAATCGAACGCCCTGCCGATTGTGCCACACGACTCCACATTGGGGATAGCTAACATGCCAATACAGACGTTCTGTGGTAGCTAGAACGAAAGAATTCCCACCCACTCTGCTCAGTCGACCTTCCCAACCAATCAGGCAAAACCATTTTCCTTTCCGGCAAACTCCTTATTAAGATGATGGATAGGAAGAGTTAGGAGTGAAATTCTTCCCTGATTGAATCGGAATCTCCAGGCATTGCCGCGACTAAGATCCTGGATATAACTTGCCTTCTACCCAATTTCCACCAGGACGGCGCCCTCACCGCGCTCTCTCTGCGACCGAAAATTTGACAAAACGAATTGTATAGAAAATAAACAAATTTTCTTACAGTTTGTGAGTTTTGTTGTCTACTCGGTCACACTTTTACATTTTGTATGATATGCCTAGTATGAAAGTGTAGGTTACACTTATCCTATATAGGTCGCAGTCAGAGCGCAGCGCGATCGCCGTCTAGTAGAAGGGGGCCTTCACACTTCAATGTCTACCACAAACTCAACGTGATGTCGTTGGTTGTGATTTAGAGCTCATTACCAGTGATTGCCTATTCCGATTAGGGGTTTCCCCGTGACGAATTGATTCCGCGGTTTGTGAAGACGATCGGATGAGTGGATATCGACGGAGATTTACCCTCAATCAGCGGCGGAGAGGGGTGAGAAGCCGCGCCAAAGATTTTCCATCATGGATCGAGGAAGGGGTCGAATATTGGTCTTGAGAGGATCACGGCTCATTGGCGTCATTTCGACGACTACACTCCGGTCGAAGCTCCGGTCAATTGAGCCCGATCACCTGTTTGTACGCGCTTCAAACGCCATAAAGTAGTTACTCGAGCAACTGGATATGATTTTGAATGAGTTTCAATGTATCTTTGAAACTGCTCTTTCTCATATCCTAATTCAGCCAGATAAGGCTGCAACGGTATGTGTGTGCACATGCTGCGAATAAACCAGTCATCATCATCTAGACTGCGAAGATGTTTGGAAACATCGATGAAGGTTACATATCCAGGTAATGCCTACCTACCTACCTACCTAGGTAATACGATACGCCAAAAAGCAGTTACTCAAACAACTGGATATGATTTTGGAAATGGTCAGACAGTTCAAATAACATCCGATGTATTTCGACAGTGACACCGGAGAGATCTTGTTGTAGAGCAGTTTTTATTTATATCCTAGCTATGAATTGACAAGTAAAAGAGATCTACTTGCGATAGTTACGATAAACCCGTTCACCAACTAGATCTCTTTTGCATATCAATTCATAACCAGGATGTGTAAAAGGTTCCTCTTCATTCAGTGACTTACCAAACTATTCACGGATGCAAAAGACGTACTGTACAAGTCTAGCCCTGTTATTGTAGAGTGTGCACTTTTAAAGAAACGTATGGATGGCAGGTTTGATAGTGCGATACAGCCTTAAGGGATAACTGGATCCATAGAAGTTATGTGTTTTCTTGTCGTCATGATGTCAATCTAAGCCCACGAATGCCTTTTCAGCAGTTTCCTCTGTATCCCTGTTGATTCTCACTCGCGTATTTTTTATCGACAATATGGAGTCAAGCCCGATTGCGTACCCTGCTAGTCGTTCTATGGTCACGCCAGGCGGAAAGGTTATCACTAACGTCGCGCTCCTCCGCTAAATTGGCCGCACCGCCAGACACGGCCTTTGGTTTCATGACTATAGTCTTATATATGAGCGTCTGGGAAACTTTATTGACGAGAGGGGAAGTTTGTATCTATCACGTAGACATATAGTGCAAACAAACATAGATGAACATAAAAGCTTAGGAAAATTTGGTTGTACGGATCATAGACATATCGTGCGAACACATATATATATATATATATATATATATATATATATATATATATATATATATATATATACAACATTAATGATAGCAAAGACCTTGAGACCTTGTTTTGCAAAAACAAACGTGCATATATTGTGAAAATATGTATAAAACACATAAATTATCCGATGTTCCGAATACAAAATTAACGGTTACAGAAATCTAATTTAGGTCGCAGCAGGTTTGGTTTGGTTTGGGTTATTTAGATTTTCAGTATTGATACTATTACATCATTATTCTTCCTAGCGTCCAGATTGAAATAATGCAAAATAATACGACAGGAATATACACCAAATTATGACATTTGATTAAGAGAAATCAAACATAGAGTGAACTCAACACCAGTGATACACATATGGCAAGGTAAATTAAGATAAATCAATCGGGCCTTACGTTGAAGGTCGGTTGTGCCTGTTGATAGATATGGATGCAGACCTGGACTCGGTGATAAACTGGCAGCAATGACGAAGATGTCATCAGCGCCGAGCGAGGTGCTTTCAACTCACCATCTAATAATGCGGGAGCTGTCACTGGGGTCCTTGACGTCTGCAACTTAATTTTCCGGCTAATAGAAGCGGACGGATCAAGGCCTAAGCGTCTGTCGGGGAAAATGGCGTCGGGATTTGAATGTGAAGACGGGGACGAAATTGAGTTGACAAAAGTGACACTCGTGTGAGGCGGAAGGTTGGTTCAAAGTCGACAGAGAAAATTAGTTTTTAAGCAAGGCTGTTTTATGGTTGTTTGCTTGCTGAGTTGTTCAACAGAAGTTAGACGGTTGTGACAGGAAGGGTCATGCCGGAGAATGGCAGACTATGCCTATGTAGAATGTTTGATTGTTAAACTGTTTATGTACGCGTAGAGGCGGCGTACCTACGTGGTCCATGGAAAGATAGCCAGAGAAGGAAATCAACAGAGAAGAGTTTGCCAGCCTTTCAGGGTTCTTTTTAAAGGGACTGCAGAGAGATGGCAACCCCTATGAAGATGAGTGTTTTCACGAATAGTGGACTCAAAACTCCTTTTGCCTATACTTAGGGTAAGAGAGCCAGCGTAAATGCCTATACCCTGCACTCAGTTAACGTTATTGATATAAGGGCAATAATAAAAGAATGTGATGCTTGATAGCAAATATTCCAATATCAAAATACTCGCCTGAAGAATTCCAAACAGCATACAAAACTGATTTAAAGACACTAGAGGACTTCCGGGCTAGACAAATGGGAATATTTCTGCAAACGTCCACCTAAAAGTAACAGAAACGACCTTCATCTTGTTCACGATCGAATACCCTCCGCTGAATTATGTCTGCCAGATGTACAGATGAACTTTGGGGATAAGGTAAGCAACAGTAACTACCAATTTGCAAGGCACCACCCCACAGGGTACGCGCTGAATTCCAAACTAAACTACAACAACTCCCTACAGAGAAACCGCTGGATATTAAACAATCGAGCGCACTTGAACCGAAGGGGGGTGATTCGCTTTCCCAGTTTGATGGATTAAGCGAGCTATCTCTCCATACAGCTTGCCAGGGAAACGTCAATACTTGTGATACTTCATCTCCATCTTTCATGAAAACTTCCACACACATTCGGATATTGTCGTTACTCAAGGAGGTAACAGTATATAGAGGCTATTTATAATCTGTCTGCGCTAACGATCATGTATAGTATTACATGAAATGTCGCAATCCATGGTCTATTGTCTATTACCCTTGTTGAAAAAACAGTTGGATTTCACTGTTGAAAAATCTTCAACATCTTGGTTGGAGCTTTAAAATCACCTGAAACTAGGGGGTGGATACCGGTACAAAACCGGTAGAAAAAACGGACCGATTTGAAAATGAACAGATTATACCGGCAGGCGTTCTAAGAAAATAACAAGAGCGAAGTAGAGGAGAGTCGACAGTCATTTTTACCAAGTTTCTACAGTCAAACTTGGTATAAAACAGAAACATATAGTGTTGTTTACATGAAGATAAGATTTTGAAAACGTCAATGGTCGTCGGATACTCCACCAAACAGAATCCATCGTAGCGAAATGGACCATTGTTTTGAGTATTGCCCATTCACAAATTATCACATATGATTAGGTCCAGGTTCACGTCTGGACCTGGACCTGGTCCTCTGGACCTGGATCGTACATGTACCTGAATTTTCTGTACCGGCACCCACCTCTACCTGAAACTGATTATTACAGAGTGCGGAGGTAACGCTAGTTCACCTTTATCTGTGGGGTGACCTTTATCCGTTGTCTTTAAAAACAGCACATTTAGGAGTATTAAGTCTGCTGACAAAATTTGCAATATCTTTAAAATGTTCCGATTTAAATCCACCGTCCGTCGACTTCATATCCCTAAATACAAACAACGAAACAAGGAATATAGGTTACCCTCGGATAAAGGTGAACCAGCGTTAGATTCCAACTTAAAATCCGCCCGGAGTTGTGAACAATCGAACGTACGTACTTGAACCGTAATTCAGGGCAATTTGCTGTCACGGGCTGATGGATGGAGTAACCTATCTTTCCTAACAGCTTGCCAAGAAAACGTCGATACTTGCGATAGATCACCTCAATATTTCATGAAATTCTCCTAATAACTTTGAATATTTCCAGTCAGATCAGACTGATGCCCATGGCAAAAGAAATGCGGATCATTCGGAAAGATCTCTACCTGAGTCAGCTTATAGATGTGCCCTGCGTGGCATAGACTGTCATTCACGTATTACACTGTTTAGCCACAGTCGACGCTGTAGGGCTGATATCTATTAGGATTTTACCATGTTCAAGATAGATCGAAGGAGGCAATATGTATTACTTTGCATATTTCCAGTATATACGCATGTGTATATCAAAGAAACGTCGTACGTATAATGTTACATGTTCCATTTCCTATCGTACTTTGGTGAAAAGGCTCTAGTGCATGCAGTTGGATTTCTTCTCCAAAGCACCCAAACCAATGATTACCGGTATCACAGAGAACGGGCTAGAGCCCCTGTCGTAAAAACCGAGGGGGATCAGAAACAATCGAACGTACTTGAACCGCAGCAGGGTAATTTGCTTTCATAGATTGACGGATTATGGGACCTATCTCCCACAACAGCTTGCTACCAATAGGTCGATACTTGTTAGTTTTAGTTCGAGCCAACATGAGCCAATGTTGCGTCCCATGATGCACCGTTATCGACAGTCCTTTGGGGGATTGAAAATGGGGTAATATAACTCCTTGTCCGTCGCCATCTTGGTTGTCCGTTACGGTCACGTGATGTTCGATCTGTTCGATCTCGCGCTCTGGGTCTCGCGATAGTCACGGTGAGGTCAGCTGCATTGATATCAACGCACTGCTGCCTTCCTTTAAAATTCGAGTCTGTTTTGAAGCGGAAAAACGTTATCGACCAAGAGCAATACGGAGAATTTGATTTATAATCTAAACAGTGTATTGTATTTAACTACGTGTCACCATTTTGATGTAACGGTTAGACTTCTAACTCTAAATGCTGAGGAGTACAGGACTCATCAATGACAAAGTAGTCAAGTTCACCCAGCAAAAAAACTTTCATAATGTTTCTGATTACTCAAAAACAAAAACAAATAATATCAAGTCACAAACAAACTCATGAATGATTCCGTCAGCTTACCCTGTCCCCAGCAACTCTGACAGACACCTGTCGCTGTCGTCCTCGCTGAAGGGGTGGTCACGTGGTATGGAGGGCGGGGACAGGAGGGCGGAGTCTGTGGTCCTGCCGGTGACGTCACTCTCCCAGAACCCTGGCTGCACGATCGGGGATAGCTCTGGAGAAACAAACAAGTAAACAAAATGAGTCCTGTCTGTAAGGATATTTTTCCTTTTTCAATTTCCAACTGTTTCCAACCCCCCACCTCAGCTACAAAGACTGGAATGAAAAAAAGTTTAGAGGCAGGTTATGGTTCGAGCGCATGGCCTAGGCACTAAGATAGGTAGAGAATTGTTTTAATACCGAAGGGCGAACCAGTAGCAACTTTGCTGTCTATCTACCTCTCTTATATTGCTCCATCTTCCCACCCTCTCCCTCTCTCAATCCTTCGCTCTATTCGTCTCTCTCTCTTTCTATATCTCATTCTCTCTCTTTAATCTGCGGGACAAGGCAAACTCAATGTGCGCTTGGAACGAAAAGGCTGAAGAATCCCGTGGCTGCCCCTCTGTACTGCCCTTCGCGGCTACAAATTCAGACGCACCTGTCGAAGGTATTGAAAGACCTTTATTGTACATTCATGCCTCGACGGGTAAGGTACAGGTCACTGATAACAGACATAACAGACATATGCAGAGACAACAAGATACAATTTAACTAATTGTAGGTACTAAGCTAACAGGATGGTCGACATCACGCCAGAGCACACAGAAAGCCCGTCTCTTACTTAATCTCTCCACTCTAACTCCCCCTCTCTCTCTCCCTCCCTCTCTTCCTGCCTCTCTCCCTCTCCCCCGACTATCTCTCTCTCTAATTCCCTCTCTATCTATCTCTCCTCCTAACCTCCCCCGTCTCCCTCTCTTTGTATATCATTCTCTCTTTCTGTACCTCTTTAGCTATCTCTCTTTATTCGCCGAGACAACTCAATGTGCGGCGTAGAAGAGGCATAAACCGAAAAGGCGGACGAATCCTGTAGATGACCCTCTGTACGTCCCTCCGTACCTGTCAAAGGTATTAACCACACCAGAGCCCACAGAAACCCCGGCTCAGCACGTGTCCTCTCTCTTTCTCTCTCTCTCTCCCTTCCTTTCTCTGTCTGACTCTCTCTCTTTCTTTCTCTCTTTCTCCCCCTCTCTCTATGTCTCTCCTTCCCCCAGCCCTTTCTCTCTGTCTCATTCTCTCTCTTTCAGTCTCTCTCTCTCTCTTTATTCAGCGAGACAAGACAACTCAATGTGCGGCTTAGAAGTTATCTACAAAACGAAAAGGCGGATGAATCGTGTGGATGCCCTACGCGGCGACGAATCCTCCCGCACCTGTCGAAGGTATTAACCAGACCAGAGCCCACAGAAAGCCCGGCTCAGCACGCGTCCTCTCACCGGAGCTCCGGATCAATGGAACCGCCTGGTCAGCCATCCATCACTGCCAACCCGCGCGATCCGAGGAAAGAACCGTCTTGGGAGAAATTCTTAAAGGAACCCTGAGGGTTTCTTGATGGGTGCCGCTCGGCGATAAGAGGCCGTTATCGCAAGGTCATCTGAAGGGTACACCTCCGAAGAGAGTCTCTTACATTTCATTTAGTTTGCTTCATTTGTTGGAGTGGTATTCAGGCGAGTCCGCCCTTATAGCCAGGGGCTATCATTCAGCTCAGCCAGTGACTCTCGCGCACTTACATTTCTGGCCAGCGCAAACGTGGGTGTACTTCTATCGATATTTGTGGTTGATTCTTTGAGAGAGAGACTTTGATACACTTTTACCTGCTAAGGATGTGGCTAGTTCCAAACGCTCGGCTTGTGGCTTGCAAAGCCGCCTATGTAGTATTTAAACTCTTACAAATTTCTTTTTTCTATTTGCTTTTGGACAGACGAAGACAATGTGGCACTGCACTTAAGTTATTTCGATTTGTGCAGTTTTGACCGTACACATGCAGAAAAACACACAGGAAGGCTTCGTCACTTCATTTCAGGTCAGAACTGTAAAACTTAGCAAACCCAGCTCCCTCGTCCCAACTTCTGGGCTGTCTAATCATTACAAATACAGGACCTCATCTGACGCGGAAGATATAACGACACCCTTGGTGCAGCTATTTGTGCTGTTTACCGATTCTCCACCCTCTCCTAGCCTCCTTCACTGGTGTCTCTGGGGGCCATGGCGTAAGTTTTTTTTTTGGGGGGGGGGGAATTGGCGACTTTTTAAAACCCGGGAATACGCCAGGACAGGAAACATGCCGGGAAAGGAATATATACCGAGAAGCTGGCCCAAGCACGTCGTACAAGCTTCCCCGGTATGTATTCCCTTCCCGGCAATTTTTCCCATCCCGGCATATTTTCCTTTCATTCCCGTTTAAAGAACGACAAGGCCCCCAGAGACGCCTGTAAAGGAGGCTAACCCTCTCCGAGGACCAACCACGAAGGTGCACGGGTCAGGAGCTCACCGGCTCACCGGGACCGCTCGGGTGTAATCACAGGATCATCGGGACCGTACAGGGGCTCAGGTGGCATCACCATTAATCTGCCGAACTGACCTACTAATCCTGCATTTCAATTACCCGCGTGTCGGACCGTCTTCTGCATTATTAGTGCACGACCGGATGGATGGATTTAGTTCATGTCACGAGTTCTCTCTTCGTTCGTACCGAACCTTGTAGTGCCTGGTGGCACATATGGCAGCAAGTTCCCTTGTCGTGTCACTATCAGGGTACATTTTACAGGGATGTGTTGCTAGCTCTTCCTCTTTAACATGCTTGAGGCAGCAACTTCTTCCGAAAGACAGATGCAGCCCCAAACGAGATGCCCTGTCCAGGATTGAAACGGGGTCTCCCAGTTGTCAACTAAGTTTTGTTTTATTGTAAGTACAATGGACAAAGGCATAGATATAGTGGCGCTGAACTCAACTACCATTACTTATATCATGCAGCGCTACAAAAAAAAAGCTGCATAAGAATAGACAAGGACAAACGTAAGCAAATTCAGTGAACACATGTAAGCTATATTCTATTAAGATGCCAAGTTAGCTCAATCAAATTGAATCAAAAGTATGTAAACAACAAAAGCAACGTATTCAAGGATCACCCAAATCATATTTCTGTCGCTTTTTGGTTGCGCGTTGATGCCAATCAT
>NC_049991.1:20400234-20403055 GCF_000003815.2 Branchiostoma floridae | reverse complement strand
TCAGTGATCGCATTCTATCGGAAAGAGACCTTTTACCCTTAGAAGATGGTATCTCACTGCACATGTGGCACCGGTGTGGCACTGCGGGGTTTTATTTGAATATAATATATGAAATTATGTTATTTCGCCGATTTTGTTTTATAATTTGGATATTGCGTAATACGTAAAAGTATGACTTAGAAGATAACAAAATACACAAAACGTAAGAAAATTCGCTCTTCATCTCTTAAAGTCGTTGAGAATCTTTCGAACCCCGCAGTGCCGCACCGGTGCCCCAAGTGCAGTGAGCTACCACCTTTACATACACGTAACGTTAATGACAGACCTGGTGCATCTCCGGAACGCTGTTGATGTGGTAAGGCGGGGATGACGCACGTAGACTGGCTAAAAGGGTTCTCAGGGGCTTTAGGAGACGTCAGAGGCAGGCATCAGCCGGTGTACATGAATGGGGAATGAAAGAGTCGCTTCCTGTTGTAGATGGCTGCAGCTCGCTAAGGCGGAAACGCGAGGCTGTTTGCTGAATTAGCTTGATCTCTGTAAGCTGGGGACGCCATGTTTGATTCAGGTGCGTTAAAATGAATGCGGAGAGCGCATCCCTCTTCCTGTAGGCTTGAGCGGCTTATAATTTAAAGCTGGAAAAGAGGTCGCCAGATGACCCTGAACTTGAACATGGCTTACGTACATCAATACGAACTTCTCAATTTTGAATTCTCATATTATAGCAAGAAAGCAAACAAACAAACAGAACACAATGAATTTTTGGTACACTGCAAATTCTACGTCCAGATGGATCCTTTGTGGGCAGTGATGTACGGAAATATAGCTTTGTGAGGTCATGTAAAAGAATACTTCGTACATACTTAAACCTATTTTCACACATAGCTACACCTTGGCTACAGTACTAGTATTGGATTAATCTTGGCATGTGTCTCGGAGCAAATTCAGCGAAATATCGACGTCCATGTTGTGACAAATGGTGTCTGAAAGTGACACTTTTGCCTGGAGTCAGGTGAAGATCAGAGGTCAGGACTGACACTGTACGTCTCCAGCAATCAGAGGTCAGGACTGACACTGTACGTCTCCAGGAATCAGAGGTCAGGGCTGACACTGTACGTCTGCGGGAATCAGAGGTCAGGACTGACAATATACGTCTCCGGGAATCAGGGCTCAGGACTGACACTGCACGTCTCCGACTTTTCGGGAATCAGAGGTAAGGGCTGACACTATGCGTCTCCGGCTTTCCGGGAATCAGAGGTCAGGACTGACACTGTGCGTCTCCGGGAATCAGAGGTCAGGACTGACACTGTGCGTCTCCGGGAATCAGAAGTTAAGGCTGACATTGTACGTCTCCGGGAATCAGAGGTCATGACTGACACTGTACGTCTCCGGGAATCAGGGGTCAGGGCTGACACTGTACGTCTCCGGGAATCAGGGGTCAGGACTGACACTGTACGTCTCCGGGAATACGAGGTAAGGACTGACACTGTGCGTCTCCGGGAATCAATGGTCAAGGCTGACACTGTGCGTCTCCGGGAATCAGAAGTCAGGACTGACACTGTACGTCTCCGGGAATCAGAAGTTAAGGCTGACATTGTACGTCTCCGGGAATCAGAGGTCATGACTGACACTGTAGGTCTCCGGGAATCAGGGGTCAGGGCTGACACTCTACGTTTCCGGGAATCAGATGTCAGCTGACACTGTACGTCTCCGGGAATCAGAGGTCATGACTGACACTGTAGGTCTCCGGGAATCAGGGGTCAGGGCTGACACTGTACGTCTCCGGGAATCAGGGGTCAGGGCTGACACTGTACGTCTCCGGGAATCAGAGGTCATGGCTGAAACTGTGCGTCTCCGGAAATCGATGGATGGTTGGGTCAAAAGGCGTCACGCGAAGTAATAACTAAGGACGACATTGACTTTGGGGGTGGCAGGGTCCCGGAGGGTAAAACCGAGACCACATTTATCATGGAGTGACAGCTAAGTCAGTTGGCCAGGTCGAAATATATATTTTCCGTGGTCGTAACTTTGGAACCAACCTCACCAGCTTAATCAATTAGATAAGTTGTAGGGTTACAACATTCACACAAGGAAGCACTTCATTCATAGTGTGTCACATGACCTCCCTCTCCCTTCTCGTTCATTTCGTTATCCTGTTCTTCCCATGCTCCCTCCTTCTGCTTCGGTTTAATTTCCAAAACTTAGACCCGGCTGGCTATTTTTCTGGAACAAAAAGTATCCAAAGCACACAGAACAGCACCAAAAAAATCCGAAGCATAATTTGTGCATATTCCTTGATAGACAATTCTTCGCTTTCGCTAACATTTCGGTCAGGCCCCGGTTTGGAAATGTGACCGTAGCATAATGCTTTCTCTCTCCCTACCTGCCTGATCTGACTCAATTCCTCGTCGCTTCCTTTGATAACTCCCTCATTCCAATATCCCTCGATTTCTCCTTCCTTCTCTCCCTACACCCTCGCCCTCTTTATCCGTTCTTTCTTCCCTCCCTCTATGTTCTGCTCACTTACTTGTGTAGTAGTCCTTGTCCTGGCGCTCCAGTTCAGGCAGCGTCCTGTCCGCCAGGTGAGCGGCCCGCTCCTGCAGCGATGCGATCTGCTGGAGCTGCTCGGGCTCGGCCTGCACCCTGCCCGTTCGTAGCCGCCGTAACAACACGGTAAGCTGTCCTGCAGGATTTTCAGCACAGAAAACAATTGTGATTATATCTTCATACACTGTAATAATCAACTGACATCCGAACTTGTTTCTTTGTTTTAGTTTGTTTTGCATGTCCGGTAAACTGCCTCATGGCGTACACACCAGGTTGA
>NC_049991.1:20396449-20398538 GCF_000003815.2 Branchiostoma floridae | reverse complement strand
CATTTGTTCGTAGGCATCAGGGTCGTACCTCTTCGTAATTTAGAGCTCGCTGACAACTCGACCGAGCTAAATTCTTGATTTGTAAAGGGGGCTTTACGACGGCGTTTCTCATTACATACGAAGGTGCTTCAGAAGGTAATGTCATTGGTTTTATAACAGGCTCATTTTTTTCATCGAATGAGTTGAAAATTGCCACAAAAACATATACCCTTCTGAGATTGAAATATCTCATTTTATGAAACCAATGACATTACTTTCTGAAGCACCCTCGAGCTTTGGAATAACGCTAGAAGCCAGATCTAGACATGCCGGATTAAGTATGGTAAGCCTCCTGATATAACCAGCTGCTGCCCAATGCCCATGAGGCTGATATGTAGTCATTAGGGATGGGTACCGGTACAGAAAATTCAGGACCAGGTCCGGACCTGAACCTGGACCTGATTCGGTATGTGAGAATTTGTGAATGGACGATACTCACAACGATGATCCATTTCGCTATAGAGAAATCTGTTCTGTGGAGTATTCGAATCCCACTGGCGTTTAGAAATCCTGCAAGGCTAACTGCCTGTGTACGATTGACTGTGCAACTTTGTAGAAAGGACTATAGACTCTACTCTACTTCGCTCGTTATTTTCTTCGACCAGTAAGCCCCCAAACTTTTGAATGCCTGATCATATAATATGGCCATTTTCCAATAGGTCCAACATCCGGTTCACCGTGGTTTTTTTTTTTTTTCAGGTCCAGTTTTCCGGACCGGTCCAATAAAAAAACGGTTCTATCGGATAAGGATCCAAAGTTGTCATTATTGCACCGTGTCTGGTAGCCAATGTCAACGAGGTTGATATTATGTTACCATTGTAGTTATGGTACCTCGCTGTAGACCGGTATATATATAACATTGTAGATACAAGTACAGATACAGAAGATCATTTTCACAATGCTTGTACTTGGCGTTGCTTGAATGCGGCTCTCGTCTGTTCCATCGGATAAGGATCCAAAGCTATCATTATTGCACCATGTCTGGTAGGCTAGCTATATCTGCGAAGCTGACATGTTACCATAGTTGTTATGGTACCTCGCTGCAGACCGGTTTAATACAAGTACAGATACGGAAGAACTTTTCACAGTACTTGTTAGTGGCGTTGCTTGAATGCGGCTCTCGTCTGTTCTATCGGATAAAAAAGATTAAAAAAGATAAAGATAAGCATCCAAAATATCATTATTGTGCCATGTCTGGTAGCCAATGTCTGTGAGGCTGATATGTTACCATTGTAGTTATGGTACCTGGTTATAGACCGGTATAACACTGTAGATACGTGTACAGATATAAGCAGAAATCCTTTTCACAGTACTTGGCGTCGCTCGAACTCGGCTCTCGTCAGTTCTATCGGATAAGGATCCAAAGTTGTCATTATTGTCCTATGTCTGGTAGCCAGCTACACCAAACGGGTAATTACTTGACTTAACGATCCACGACTGTGGGATACGCAGGAAATAGCAACACGTCCTTCCCCCGCGGTGTTACGGAAAGACTATATTGGACATCCGCCAAGTCCTGAGGGATTGCACTAACTCTCACTGCTCTGGGCTCTATGGGCCATTTGTGCCGTTATTTCATCTCTAAGTCATGGAACTGATTCTCAAGATGATGAATAAATAAAGATCTTTATTGTACATAATGATCCACTTGATCCAGTGGATACATATCCACTGGGTCAAGCACAGGTCACAGCAAACGAACGAGAATAGTTTACAGATACACATGCACCCAATATCAGCTACTAGTATGCTGCTTGGGTTTGCCATGTATTGCATTGTGTCTGCAATCTTAATAAATCAAAATTAAGATATACAATGTCGATCTAACACAAGAATCATATTCTACAGAGTGAATTTGATTTCTTCTTGCTTCTTTGTGATAGAGAAAATGCAGATTCTAAAACAGATATGATTTACAATCAAAGGTTTTTCTAAACTAATTTAGAAATATGAATTTGTCTATATTACTTGGGGTAATGAAGTAGAAAAACATAGATTGCATCAGTCTATAAAATATAAAATTCAGTGTAATGAGAGTTTTCTGTCTCTA
>NC_049991.1:20374880-20388161 GCF_000003815.2 Branchiostoma floridae | reverse complement strand
TAATGTACAAGATGAGGATGCTTCGTCTAAATGATTCTCTATCGGTCCTCTTATATAATTTATGATGATATGAAGTACTATAAATGGAATGTTACCTTTCGATAGCGGTCAATGTTTGGCAAGACGGAATTCGAGTAAGAACAAGTTATTAAAAGTAAGCTACTTTTATAAGAACGTATTAGTATATAGTTAAGTACACATACAAGAACGGCACTGACAGCTTAGAATCCACTACGAATATCTTGACAAGAATTTTGATACCAAAGAAAACTCAATATGTAGGCATTTAATCTAAATTCCATCCCATTCCCGGACATCTCGCACGGACCCCATCTCCCCACACCTCCAGTGGAACAGGCATGCTGATACATGCACGTCGTTACTTAACAACTCCGGGCTACGATCCTTCCGCGCGTGGAGGCAATACGAACTAGCCTTGAGACGTGCTTCAACCCTCGAGAAACGGCAATCTGCTAATGAAACTGAGTGCCAAGATTAAAGTCCGGTCGATTTCTTATGACGCCGAGAGTCTAAAGACGTTACGGTAAAGCGAGTACCACTTAAAAGTTTTAGTTCCGGCCCTTTGATGTATCGGGGTGGACGTCGGTGGGCAAAGAACTTGAGCTAAAAGCATCTGTTCCGACTACTGCTGCCTTCAGGCCGGTAAGCCCGGAGTGTTTGATGTTAGGAAAAAGCCATAACGGTACATAAAACACCAGTCAGCCGACACGTGTGCCGCTGGGAAGGACAACAGAGTTTGGAACAAGGCGTTGCATTTTTGAGTTGGCCAAAAGCTAAGGGCACAACCCGCCGTACGTGCAATTTGTCCGTACGTTTTTTTGTGGAGGCCACGTCCGCCACGTATTTCTGAAAACGTTTAGGCTGTACAGGGCAGGCGCGTAGCCCGTACTGGCACGTATGGTGTGCGAATCCGCAGCCCGATGGCACACAAAGTTTTGCCTGCACGTAAAGTTCTACGGCGTGTCTGCGTGCTCCAAAATCCTTCGGATTCCCTACTAGTTCGTACGGAGGCGGTACTTACCACTTACGGATCCTAAAGATTGCCCATGTTTTGGCACGTAAACAGCACGTATTTGCACATACGGCGGGTGGTGCCCTTAGATAAACTCGTCCCATCTACATGTTAGCCACGTGTGAGTCCGTGTTATCGGGAGAAGCCATGCGGCTCGCTAGCCGGGAGGGCCTCCGCCCATTCTCCGTGGAACCGACGCATTTGGCACGGGGCAACTTTTGCTTGTAGTCTTAATGCGTCTAAAGGTAACATTTCCATAGAAATAAGATGTTCTGACATTTTTGCCTGGTTCATATTTCTTCAAGGGGCAATTCTGTGTATTAGCTTACTTCTATTAGACTTTATTTTGTGTGGCAGCTTGTAACGTCTGGGCTTAAAAATAAAATCACTTGCCCTCACTAACTCATTCATCCATTCATTCATTCATTCATTCATTCATTCTGCTGTACATCAATGCAGCCAATGCGTGTGTTTTAGCAATGCATGTGGGTGTCAAAAAGGGCTCTTTACGTGATTTGTTTGGCTTTGTACAAAGTATAGTCACGCCGTAAAACACTTCTATAGTTGTAAAGCTGTCTGACAAGAACATTCCTAAGCTAGACACATTCCCAACGCCCACGTCTAACCTGTTCCATAAACACTTTGTTGAAACGCTGTCTCCTAAAAGTTGAGTAAGCGTTGGGAAACAGCGATTGAAATGTTGGATACTGTAATGATTCTGACAGCTTGGCTGAACTTCTTATTGATCAATGTTTTTACAGAACCTCAGGCGTTCATTTCCTGAAGGCAACATCTACGGACCAAGTATATGTATACAGAGGAGACAAACAGGTTACGCCAAAAAGCAGTTACTCAAGCAACTGGATATGATTTTGGAAACGGTTGGTCAGTGACACTGCCTTTTGGCATGTCTTATTACCTGGATGTCTAATATTCATCGACGTAAGAAACAAACTATACAGATACAGATACAAAAACTGGCGTGTTACACCGAAGGTCAGATATACCGGATATACAGATATAGAAGCTTGTATGTTTCGCCGAAGAGAGGTTGTACGGGCTATCCAGATATAGATACAGATCCTAGGGGCAGATATGCCAGCTAAACGATACAGATAGGTTGAGTACACGAGAGTGAGTAAATGATTCCACCCCTCAGCAGACATGACAACGCCTGCCAAAAAGCCCAACTTCTCGAATCAATTCTTGCATACTTTGCTACATTATCCCTTACTTGCTTCACCTGACGTGACTGTCACTGAGTTAGTGCGCATGTCTGGAGATGATTGACACTCTCGGGCCGATCAAAGTCTCGCGAGACTTTCCCCTCTTGAGGACCAAATTCGGCAATTTCTTTCATCAGTGAGCCGAAGGCCTGACAAACGGGACAGCCATTACTCTAGTATCATTACCGCTCGCATCATTTCACCAGTCGTTGGCTAAACGTGACCATTACTCACTATTGCACCCTGGGGCACCACCTCACGTTTACTCTGTAAAGGTGGTATCTCACTACACTTGGGGCACCGACGCGGCACTGCGGGGCTCGTTCACTGTGGCACTGTTGTGCTATTTTCTCCATTTTTTTTTTAAATTTAGATAATTGCTTAATACGAAAAGTATGGCTTAGAAGGCAACGGAATACACAAAAATAAGTAACGTAAGAAAATTCGTTTTTTATCTCTAAAATTCGTTGCGAATCTTTCAAACCCCGCAGTGCTGTACCGGTGCCCCAGGTGCAGTGAGATACCACCGTAACAGAGGTATGATGCGAATGTTAGGCCACACTGATTTACTTCATGGATGACATCCGCGCGCGCATTGATTTTCGCCTGATCCAACCAAAAAACTGGCCACAAGTCACCCAACGGCATCCCTGGTCAAAGTGTCATGTTTGCCAGATGATCTGCTCTCCAGGGCAAGGGGACACATGGCCAGGACATGGAGTCACAGCGCCCCTGCCCCCCCCCCTCTCTTTAAAAAAGAATGGCAATAAAAACACTATTGAAATCGTGAAGATTGTCTTAAACAGTCTTACTGAGGTGAATGATACAAACCAAAATGATGTTTCTGACTTAGGGAGAAGAGATGCTGCTACAGTTATTGCTATGGGCCGCTCTTCATCACCATGATGGTAACATCAGGCCCTACGAACCTGATTTAAAAAAAAAAAAAAAAAAGCCCAGGAAAGAATGGACTGGATGTGTAGTTCTGTGGCTTAGCAGAATTTGTGATGGATCGTTCTTTTTTTCGCCCTTTCGCGTTAGCTTTGCGGTCTCTAGAGGATGTCATCTATAAAATTAAGCCAGTGTGGCTTTACACATCCAGGTAATAAGATACGCCATAAAGCAGTTACTTTAGCAACGTACAGGATATAATTTGGAAACGGTCAGGTGGATGTTCCAGATAGCATCCACTATCTTTCGTCACTGCTTTTTAAAGAAGTGTGATGGGGTATCTCTGCGTGCTCAAGGTGCGAAGCTTCACAACGTTCGATCCGATAAACTACATTTCCTTCCAATGGCGTGTATGCATCAGAGTTAAGATATGGACTCGCACTTCTGAAGCTGACCCGGAGGCGGCAGTTATGCGCACTAGATCACAGAGCGCTGTTAACCACGCTCTAATTCCCCTCATCTGACCAGGCGCCTTGAGAACAGCATCGTCAGCAGATGTCTGAGGAATGTTTGCCGCCGACACAGATGACGATTCGCGCTGATGTCAGCAGATCTACTTCAAAAGCGCCGCAGACTAGCCTCATTCGCAGACTCTGGCGGGGCTGGCTTTTATTTTATGAGGAGGGGGGGGGGGGGGGGGCCCTGGTTGGCTATTTTCAACATCGACTAAGGTTCTCGAATGAATGAATGAATGAATGAATGAATGAATGAATGAATGAATGAATGAATGAATGAATGAATGAATGAATGAATGAATGAATGGATGGATGGATGGATGGATGGATGGAAGGATGGATGGATGAAAGGATGGATGAATGAATGAATGAATGAATGAATGAAGTAATGAATAAATGAATGAATGAATGTATGAATGAGAGGAAAGGTACTTTGGCTTGGAAGGGACTTTGCCCACAAATTAAGTTTGAGGACCGATACACCCATCCACAGCAAACTCCCAGCCCCGCTACTAGAGTCTGCAAAGGAGGCTACCACAGCGGAGTTTCCCGAGTTCCGCCCGGTGTGATAAATAGCGCAGCACTAATAGAACTCAGCGCGGGAGCATTAGGCGTTCTCCCCGCGCGACAACTCCACATCCCGGTAATTCTTACTGATGACATCCTCCCCATTCCCATCTCCGCCCGCCATCAGCGATGGAACCACCCAAATGGCGATATTCCTCATGGCGAACATTTCCTTTACAGCTCTCCGTAAGTGTGAAGTACTCTTGTGAAGTCCGCTTGAGTGTTGCGGAGCTCCCAGCCACACTTCCGTCTCCCAACCCGCACATTAGAGTTACGAAAAAGGACATAAACTTTGCGTTGGCTCTCTGGAGAAAGTGGTCTTTTGTAAGTTGCAATTTAATGGCGTTGGTAAGAATGATAACGTTATTGCACCTCTTGTGGTTTAAATTTTTCTACTACGAAGTCAGGCACATTCTCTTCGCCCTTTTACACCCAGTGCATAATACATAGGACACATTTTTGATTAGGGGCCGGGCATTGCTGTTTGTGGACAATGCCCACGACTATTCTCTTTAAGTCTAGTGTACTTATGTGTCTTTTATATCACACTCCCGGTTTGGAAATTTGACATAGTTACTTCAATTAAGTATCAGTAAACTTTAAAAAAAAATAACACACACACAGCACAACCGAATTATCCCCAGACGTCGCTTAATCCTTTCCTCCATCTGTGGCCAGTTAAATTAATGGGGCAATAGATGGCGGGTTTACACGAAGCCACAGAGTGCTGTCTGCTGGATCCTACTGCTCACACAGTCGTACAGGCAACGGTCTCTACGGGGCTGTCAAATCCGCAGCAAAGAACAAATTAATCCCACTTTGTGTTCCTGCTTCTCTTGAAACACTTAAAAGCCGACAATGCTCATTTTTAACACGTCGATGAAGGTTAGACATTCAGGTAATAATATACGCCAAATAGTCATTACTCAAGCAACTAGATATGATTTTGAAAACGGTCAGACGTTTCAGATAACATACATGTCCATTTTCAGTGTCACTGAAGAGATCTTGTTGGAGAGCAGGTTATATCCTAACTATGAATGATATAATCTTTAAATTAAGCAGATCTTGCTGTGACATAAGATAGTATCATAAGCTTAAGAAGGAGTTTAGACGGCAGAGGAGTTTCATTCACCATCGTCTCTACCGGCTAAACTCCTTCCCAAGCTTATATTACAATCTTATGCCACCGCAAGATCTGCTTGGAGATTATGAATGATATGCACATTTGTAACCTGTTGGATACTGCCGCTTCTGTTCAGCTGATAGTTTTTGTAGACAACTGGCTAAGGCATTTATGCGAGCCTATCTTTGAGAACTACAGGGAGGTAGCAGGGAGGTAGGGTCAGATAAAATACAACAGAGATACAGTTTACACCGAGTCCTAATAAATCTATCGACATATATCATTACATATACATGGTACAAAACATAAAGAGAGTGAAAGCTCACCGTTCATAGCCCGTGTTCGTTCGTTTTATCACTTACGTCAATAGTCACTTAAAGCAGGTCAGATTTGCGGCCGTGCGTGTGTCTGGTGGTAGGTTGTTCCAAGTAGTTTGTGGATAAAACTGACAGGCATTTCTGCGAGCCTGTCTTTGAGAACTACGTATACAGGTCAACCCTTCAAGGCCACTGGACTCAATCTACAGCCGGGCTACCCAGTAGAATTGACGATGTTCGTTAGGGTAATTGAGTGAAGCAGGATGACCTTCGATTCGTGAGTTCTGAAGGATGTGCCAAATTAGGTTTTAAACGTGGCAGGAGTCCGGAACGGGTTAGACGTATGGGCCAATTAAAGGCCTCGGTCCAGCGCTCTCTTGTTTGATTGGTCAGAT
Organism: Branchiostoma floridae; assembly: GCF_000003815.2. Taxonomy (NCBI): domain Eukaryota; kingdom Metazoa; phylum Chordata; class Leptocardii; order Amphioxiformes; family Branchiostomatidae; genus Branchiostoma; species Branchiostoma floridae. The sequence goes on along the minus strand of NC_049991.1, from coordinate 20,382,091 downwards.
AATCAGATTCAAAATCACAAATGGTGTGACATGGAACATTAGTCATCACAGTTATTGCTGCGAGAAGATATCGTTTTGGCATAGTTGTTAGGTATCACGTTGGGTATGCCAACCTGGACTCCAATTCACACGCTACTGGAAATGAGTTTCACATTTTTTAAATTAATGATAATTGCAAAATTGCAAAAAATAGAGCCCACATAAAAGACACCAAATGAGCAATATAAAAAAGACAAAGCTGTTGTAAAATACGTAAGTCCAAGAGATCCTTCCATATGATTGAAAGCAAAAACGATATCGAACCAATAACAAGACTGAAACACATAGTAAAAGAATCCGAAAAGGGAACATACACCAAATTTACAAGCATTGCGTTTTTCTAGTACAGAAAAACGATGTTATTTATGTAAGAGCTTTCTCATGCCTCGATTTATATTTTGTTATGAAACACGAAAGTACCTGAGACAGGGGCGGTGAAAGGTGTCAAGTCGGCTTGTCATACAGTCATGACGTATGTTCCGCTTACAGGACTATCACTAAAATCGAAAGTGCGCCACGCGGTGAATTCCGTAAGACCTTAGAAGCCCTTTTTTCTCGCAGGTGTTAGCGGATTTGCTGGTCAGGATTTGTGCAAATGGAAAAGCGACATTAAACACCCGTTAACGCTGACAGGGTCTCTGGGATAAAGGTTCCACAGAGACGAGGGATAAGACATGCGGTGGTCTCGTGTTGGTGGGAATTGTTCGATCTTCGTCAGTCGGGTGGTACATTGTGTCGCTGGTTTGCAGTTTATGTCTACTACCAAAAGAAAGGCGAGAGTGTAAAGACGATAAAGATGAGTGGCTGCATTCCAACTCAATCTTCTGACAGAGATTTGTCAAACTTTAAACGACCATGCTTACGCAAAGTGTTGGACTTCTAAGAAAGCAGCGCGTACACCGGAGTGGAAAAGGGGGTACCCTGGATGCTGAAAGAAGGCGATATCATCTCTGTAAAGATCTGTAAAGTTCTTACCTCCTTCTTTCTAATCTCCAAGCCGATCCTACGGTAGCATAAGATAGTAAAAAAAACGCTGTCATGGCCAGAGGAGTGAAGCCAGTCTATGTGTGTGTTTGGCTACCGGAGTGGCTGATGACTATCTTTGGCCAGCTGTGCTCCTTTCCCAGCTTTAGTACAATCTTATGCCACTCGTATATCTGCATGGAGATTACTTGTCTTCGCAATGGCATAAAGCAGTCCTTTACAGTCAAGTACATCAAAGCATAGTCAGAAAAGAAGATGTGGCTGCATTCCAGCTTAATCTTGTGAGATGCCTCTAACTTTAGGCTCCCATGCTTACGGAAGGTGTGGGACTTCAAGGAAAGCATCGCATTTGGGTCCCTGAAAGAAGCGACATCATCTCAGCCTGTAAATTATGACCCTCAGTTCTTGCCCCCTAGTCTCCGCAATGGCACACCGCATTTCTTTACACGTACATCAAAGCGTATACAGAAAGGCAGATGTGGTGAATCGAAGCGCCCGAGATGAATTTCTGTCAGCTGTGCTGCCGTGACGAATGTCACCGTATTCTGGTCATCAGCAGACTCCTCTCTCGGCTGAATAGATGGGTGAAAACGTGAAGAATGATTTGCCAGGGGACTCGTCCAGGAAGGGGAGGTCATATGACATGGCCTGTTATGCAACAAGGTAAGTTGGCACCCAAGGGTTATCCAGATGAAATAAGTAGTACACCGTATCTAATGAACAAGAGCAGCAGTATCACTTCCATCTCTGAAATTGCTCTCTATTTTCCGTGTCTTCGATAGGTCTTTGTATTTTTCCACAAAGGTTCCATCTACTCTTTCTTATGCATCAAAGGAGAAGTAAACTCGAACGACTAACAAATGTTGAATATAACTTCTATCAGCCACGGCACAGTCAGGATTCTGAGGAGTGTGTCTGAATTCTTCCACAAAGGTTCCACTCACTCTTTCTTATGCATCAAAGAAGAAGTACACACTAGCGACTAAAAATATTCAAGATAACTCCAATCAGCCATGGAACAGTGAGGGATGTCTCTATATTCTAGTCACCAGCGGAGTCCTCCCAGGACTGCAGCATCGCCCAGAGGAGCGGGAATAATTTGTTGGAGGGATCAGCCGGCAAGAGAAGGTCGCATTAATCATGTGATAGAAACTGTCTCGGCACCGCATCTTCATCATGTTGTTTCATAAAGTTTCATAACGTAGCCTTAGGTGAGTTTATCTTATTAATGTTATGTAACAGGTATAATTTGTAATATGTATGCTGAGTCGACTGGTATTTACATGCTTCAGTCTGTTCTCCGGTTTAACTCCTTTAACCTTACTTCATACGTCAAGAACATTTGGAGACGTATGTGTATATAGCTTATAAGAGCAAAATGTTCTTTTAATCTATTTTTTGTTTATATTGTACTGTCTGCTGGTGCTATGCATGGGCCTGTTAGTGCCTGAAATAAAATAAAAAAATATAATAACATTGCTGTGATTAAAGAGGACTCCAAAAATTTCGGGGACTACAGTTTTCTTTCATTTATGGAGCCACAAAACAAATCAATAAAGAAACTGTTTCATGGCAGATAAAGTTATATCTGTACACTGCAGGGGCTCACTGTTTATGTCCTCGGTAAGGATAGCGTTTCCTCCATGCACTTCGACGTTTCGGATAAGCATTGAAAGATCATGGCACTGTAGCCATTAATTGATTTTTCTATCCTTGGACTTAAGGCATGAAAAGACGTTGCATTAAGAATCGATAAGTCCACCGCTCAGATACCAGAGGGGGAAAACTTTCTTTTCCGCGAATAAAACCTGAATATCCGACTGGGCCTTTTTGTCTGTCTGTCACGTTATCTTGTCTTAGTCTGTCACAACAAGCATATAAACACACCAAAAACGCATGTAGCAATCTTTGCTGCTTAGACATATGAATTATGTTGCAACTTCATCAAGAATAAACACTACAAGTGCACTATGTAGATGAATGGTCTATTCGCGTAAACCTATAAATGATGGAAAGTTAATTTGCAAGTTCATGCCCGTAGGATAATTGTTAGTACATGGTAGAAAAAAGATAGGGAATTTGCATGTAACAATGAAAAGAGACTACTCAAATACTAAAAACTATAAGATAAATTATAAAAACTATACCATTTTTTGAAGCAAGCGCTAAACGGGTACCCCTAACGACCTGTTTAAATGAAGCCTTGTGGCATCCATGACAGCAACGAACAAAACTAACCAAGATAAAACCGCGGAATACAAACTTTTGATCACAACAGGTGGCACCTAACACAGCCTTAAACTAGATTTTGGGGGTCGCTCATGGCTCCCATAAAAATGAATCTTTGTGTCTGATAGTCTTATAGGTATAAAGAAGTACAGACGTATATACTGTTTAAGATAACAAGACCACCATGCAACTGTGTGTGTGCGTGGGTGTGTATACGTCTTTAGATATTTCTTTTGCACTCTATGGCATATACAGTATTTGCTTATTTTGCAGCTGCTTTGTACGATCAGTATGGTTGAAAACTTTGTTTTGGAAACGGGCCGAAAATCCATACACGCGCGGATGCCATCCATATAACCAAATTAACATGGCCGTAGTACTAGTTGCAATGAAACATCATTTTTGCACAACGCGTAAGTTTGCCTTCATGAGCAGCTATCCATCTCTTTCTGTAAGTGTGTATTCTTTCTTTCCCGACAAACCAACACCAGTAGTACCAACCCCTGCCTGCGGCACATATCGATCATATCATCATGCCCTTGGCCTTAAGCATAAAGACGCCGTAAAATCTCCATATTGAAGCGGCGATAAAAAGGATTTCTATCGATCACGGTGACCTCAGGTGACCCGATGATTTGAGTGATGTGATCATATTGGATACTCTCTTTATGGGCCCGTGTATTCAATTTTACATGTGATTTTCTGCACGGTGCTGAGCATTGTGATTGAATGAATACAGCCATATGAATTGGACTCATATTTTTTCCAGTCAAGCTAATTTCACATGGCCGTTTGTACCGGTCCACCATCTCAAATAACATGCATATGCCGATATTGAAGAGGCGATTCCATTGTATATCTAAGATGATACTTTTCTGTAGACTTGACTGAAGATGCCTTTTGATGGATCAGTTCCAGCCGAGGAAAAGTTGTATGTTCATCTTTATATATATCGCTGTCATAGTGGAGATTTTAGTCACCGTTTCACACTTAGTTGTAACAAAACATCATTTTTTTTTTGCACAACGCGTAAGTTTTCCTTCAATAGCACCCTATCCATCTCTTTCTGTAAGTGTGTCTCCTCTCTTTCTCTGCAGCTTCAGACAGACATGATCACTTTTTGCCATCCGTAACATAATGTCTACACAATGTTAGTTTCATTTTCTAGCTGCTCATTCGTCCAGACAAAGTTACCTGCCGATTAGGTGTGGGTAACTGCACAAAAAATCAAGTACAGGTACGGTCCAGGTCCAGAGGTCCAGAGAATCAGGTCCAGGTCCAGCCCTGAACCTGGACCTAACTAGTACTGTTTGTGAAAAATTTTGAATGGGCGATACACAAAACAACGGTCCATTTCGCTTCCAATGAATCTGTTTGATATCCGATTTCTCCACAGATGTCGGGAGAAACTGTGTCTAGATTGGGCCTTAATGCACCGAGTTTGACTGTAGAAACTACCGATACCCTCCCTTACTGCCGATTCATCACGTAATCCTCCAGGCTGGCGGGAAATCTTGGTCCTGTACGGCGTGCGCGTGCTTAATCAAGCGGCGGGGAGCGGCCAGAGGTGTGCTGTGATGGATGCAGAGTGGGGAGGGACAGAGGTGTGCTGTGATGGATGCAGAGTGGGGAGGGACAGAGGTGTGCTGTGATGGATGCAGAGTGGGGAGGGACAGAGGTGTGCTGTGATGGATGCAGAGTGGGGAGGGACAGAGGTGTGCTGTGATGGATGCAGAGTGGGGAGGGACAGAGGTGTGCTGTGATGGATGCAGAGTGGGGAGGGACAGAGGTGTGCTGTGATGGATGCAGAGCGGTTGTAATGAAAGCTGTGACATTTCTGCGGGCGGCGACGTGATGGTGGGATTACACGAGGGAGATACAGAATGTGGGGTGGCATATACTTAGGAATGGTCTAGGATATCTTTCTCTCTCTCCCACTCTCTGAGTCTCTCTCTCTCTCTCTTCCGAGTCTCTCTCTCTCTCTCTCTTTCTCTCTCTCTCTCTCTCTCTCTCTCTGAGTCTCCCTCTCGCTGAGTCTCTTTCTCTCGTCGAGTCTCTCGTCGTCGGGACAGTGTCAAGAAAGAATTTCGCCCTTGCCGAACATTTATGACACTTATTTGGCTAACCTTTACCCTGGCGTTGACCCTACCCAATTCTAATTACCACTGACAATTACAGTCTTGTTTCTTCATCAATTGCTATAGTATGGTACAATATTTACATGCTCTCTCGCGAGCAGGCAGTTTTTTTTTCGTATCTACCCTTCTCCGTAATAAATTCTGACATGGCGACGCCGGTGCCAGACGTAGTAGAGACCGTATCTCCCCCAGACACGGAGAGAGAGTCTCGGCGTTCCGTCATCTCTGTCTCCCCCTAATCCTCACAACACTTATTACAAACGGGTTGGTGCCGCTCATGCTAACAATATTGATCGCCAAGCAGATCCTACAGTGATATAAGATAGTCAGCTGGGCACCGGTACTCTCGTTGTCTGGCTATACTCCTTGGCCAGCTTTGATACTGTCTTAGGGGACCGTAGAATCTGCTTGGAGTTTGAACAAAACGATGTATACGCAGCGGGAGATCCCCACCCTCACACTCAGGGTTGACAATCACGGCAAAGCCTATGATATCACCCCTGACAACTCAGCCACAGTATTCGGTTATTAGGGGTGCCTTGCTTATGAATATTAATGAGCTTGCCCTTATATGGGCAGTCAGCCGTTGGGGATTGGGCGTCGGCATGGTGAGCAAACAAAGCCATGGTAATACGTAACATGATTGGCTGATAGCTTCCCAGCGGCCTTTGCTAGACAGCTTGCGACAACAACAAGCCCAAGAAAGGCCTATTCTCTGATTGGTCGACAGCTTGTTTGTGGCGACAATCATAATAGCCACTGATATGGCATGGGATAGCAGGGCCCCATAAGGTAATGCCGTTGGGGACCGGGCGTTAGGAGGATGGAGATCCCTTACGTGTTCGTTCGTGGAATCTTGGCCGAGGCTACATCCCTGACGGTCACCCGGGTAATTGGGACCTGTGTCTGACACGGTTACAATCGCTCCAGACCTCCTCGTCGAATTCGAAAGGAAAATGTTTGCAGATTCATTGGGTCTGCTAACTCTTCTTGTAAATTTTTCAACCTATTTAGCAAATCTTACTATTTATTCAGCAACTCACATAATTATATACTACAGTGATGAATGAATAATCCTGTAGGCAGAAATCTACCGTAATGCAGTCATAGGGTAGACGTGAAATTATCATCCGACGACAGGACCAAAATCCGAGATAATCAAGCATGAAATAAAAGCAATGCCTCTCGCTTAAAGCCTTATCTGTGCTAAACACGACTGGAGAACAGTTGTTTATTTTCGCGCTTGGTTTGGTGCTCTAATACCCAAATATCTCCAGACAACCAAACGTTTATTTTAGGCCACAGCAAGTGAATTTTATGGATGACATCCTCTGCAGACTTGAAAAATAATGAGATAGGGCAAAAAAAAACACGATAGGTAAAAAAAAAACGGTAAATTTTCAAAAGAGACACCCTAAACGTTGTAATAGAACTTAAGGTGACAAAATACGGCATTGCAGCCAACAAGGTATTCATTACAGTACTTAAGAAGTGAACTTGAAGTGACACTAGCACCAAGCAACTGCACTCATGGCTTCCATATCGGTGCCACTTTTAAAACTGTCCAGCAAGTTTGACTTCTGCAGCTACAGTCAAGGCTACCTCTTTAGTGTCAATTCTAAATAGAATTATTAGGTTACAACACGACCTTTTTACCCATTTAGTTCTATCTGACCATCCCCGAAGAAGAAAAAACAATCTTGTGTTTTTTTCTGAAATCAGGCAAAACTTAATGAGTGCGTAGATGTCGTCCATAGAATTTACTTGCTGTGGCCTTATAAGGAATCGTCTTACATAGCACCAAGGAAGCATCTAATGCCA
>NC_049991.1:20363467-20374780 GCF_000003815.2 Branchiostoma floridae | reverse complement strand
ATAACTCAAAGTACAAAAGATAAATAGCAAACATAGGATTGAACATAACAAAGCAATAATCCAATTAGGGTTTGTAAATAATACAAGCAACTTAGGAAAACTCAAAAGAATAACAACTCATACTTAATAACAAAAACAACTCAAGATCACAAACTCATAGGGTCATTGGACGGTCATTGCGGTCAGAGGTCAGATGTCAGTGCCATTTGTCCTGATCAATCGGACTGAACATAAGAAAGAATAATCCAATTCGGATCAGTAAATCATATACGCAACTTACTAATAACAACTCATACACAATAACAACTCAACATCACAAAAATCATAAGGTAATTGTAAAGTCATTGGGATCAGAGGTCAGATGTCAGTGTTATGATATCAGAGACTGTTTAAAGGCTTTAAGAGTAGTTGCTTGTTTTGTCTCAGGTTTAAGTGTATTATATATTTCAGCTGCCCTGTATGCAAATGTGCGTTGACCTGCTCTTGAAGTGTAGTTAGGTTTATGTAGGAGTTGTGCTTGTCTGGTGTTATGACTGTGGATTTGGTTATTGAAACGAAATGTGTTGAGTAGGTAGTTGGGTGCTAGGCCATGAAGGCATTTGTACACCATAATGCAGATCTGCCGATTTCTTCGCTCCTGCAGCAGACTCCAACCCAGTGCCTGATGCAGCTCCCCAACATTCGACCTCGGCTCACGTCGGAGGATGATTCGTGCGCCCCGGTTCTGGAGGACTTGGAGACGCTGCTTGTTGGCTGCACTGCAGTTGTCCCATACCACGTTACAATATTCAAGGAGTGGTAGAGCAAGGGTTTTATACAACAAATTTGCTACACCAGTGCAGAGATAAGGCCGTAGGCGTCTTAATAGTCCTAGGCGCTGTGACATTTTACTGCACACTTCATCCAAGTGATCATTGAAACTTAAGCTAGAATCAAGTATGACACCCAGATATTTATAAGAGCTAACCCTTTCCAAGGTATCACCATTAATCTTGATCTCCAAATCAGGAGTAGAATTTGTTTTCCTAGTGGAGCCCATAAGCATCCACTTTGTCTTCTTGATGTTAAGAGTAAGTCGATTCGACTTAAACCAGGAAGTAATTTGTTTAAGTTCCATGTTTAATGTGCTTTCTATACATCTGGGGTCATTACTTGAAAAGAATATAGCTGTATCATCCGCATATAAGGTTACTTTACTGCGTGTTATAGCTTTGGGTAGGTCATTAATAAACAGGTTGAAAAGAAGGGGACCTAAAATTGACCCTTGAGGTACCCCAATAGTAATAGGAATGGAATCAGATGTGCAACCATTCAGTGAGACTCGCTGTTGGCGATCTGCAAGATAGTTTGTGAACCAATCCAGCTCAGTACTCCGAAGGCCAATCCAATTCAGTTTAGTCAAAAGTAGGCTGTGATCAACAGTGTCAAACGCCTTTTTCAAATCAATAAATACAGTACCGACTAGTTTACCACTGTTGATATTATGCAATATGTAGTCAGTAACATCGAGTAAGGTGGTGGTTGTTGAATGGCTTGGTCTGAAGCCTGACTGGTTGGTACAAAGTATGTCATGAGAATGTAAGTAAGCCAGTAATTGTTTGTGGACCTCCTTCTCAAATATTTTCATCACAATAGGCAGGACAGAAATGGGTCTAAAGTTATTTGGATCGGACTGATCTCCACCTTTATGTATGGGCGTCACTCTTGCTAATTTCCACTCAGATGGTATAATACCAGTGCTGAGGGACAGGTTCAATATGTGAGTAAGTGGCTGTGCTACAATCGGGGCTGCGGCTTTAAGAAGTCTGGGGTGAATGTTATCCAACCCGGCAGCTTTTCTTATAGGTAGGTTCTTTAGCTGGGTATGCACAGCTTGGTCAGTAAGTGGAGTAAAAGTAAAGGTGCAATCCAAGTTCTTATACTGTGCTGGGCATAATGGGGTAGGGTTATGCGACCCAAAGCATTCAGCTAGCTTACGCCCTGCCATACCGAAGAACTTATTAAAGCCCTTTACAATATCAGTCAATCCAGTAAGATGTTCGCCTGCAAAGGTCAGTGTCTTTGACACGATACTTTTCTTATTGGGTAAAATTTCCCCAATTGTTCCCCATAGTTTCTTCGAGTCTGAAACGTTTTCTTCTAGTTTTTCTATCTTAGGATATTAAAGTTTTCTTTCACATGGCAATATTTGGTTGTGCAAAGAAAATCCCATTATCCTATAATCTACTAACCTTATAAAATCATTTTCGTATGTTTCATCTAAGGTTGTCTACAATTATCACAAATTAAAGATAGACCAGACCGAAGGATATGCCAGACGGTAGTTAAGTGAAGAAGTCCCACACGCTCTACAGGCGTCATAGACACTAGAATGACTAGATTGAAAGCCAAGTTAGTTTCGCAATTTCATTAGAAAGCTGGGGGTGTTCCAACTTCCAACAATTCGAACCTTACAAGAAGTAGTTTAGCGTATTAGTCCCACAAGCTCTACAGGCGTCATAGACACTAGATTGAAATCACAGTTAGTGCTGAAATTAGAAAGCAGGGTGTAGCCCTTTAAACGAGCACTTCTGTCGCCCGTGGGACAATTTTGTTGCCAATGAAGTCTTGCAATATCTGAAAACGTCTGACGAAAATCATATCCAATTGCTTGAGTACTGCTGTTTTGGGCATAGGTTCTTGTGTTCCCAAACATTTACCCCCGCTAGAAGCGCTACCAAAGACATGACCTTTTCGATGAAAGTGATAATGCAGATAACATCTGACGTTTGAAACAGTCCCCTGCTATCTGTGTGCTTGGTGTGCCCTGCGGCACAATTACGTTGTTAGTTAACATCTGACGTTTGAAACAGTCCCCTGCTATCTGCATGCGAGTCGTGCCCTGCAGCACAATTACGTTGTCGGTGTCATGACCCTAAACATACGCTACGCACGGAGGTCACGCATGGGGGTTCTCAATATTCACTTGTAGCCCGCAGGGGTTTTACCCAGTCACTGTGTGAGAGCTGGTGTGTTTTCTGAAAAACATGACGGTTATGCAGAAATGCTAGGATGATAAAATGTCAGTTCTCGGGAGGCTGATACTCTTCCTTTATTATCTCCATGAAAATGTGGGATACCTGATGTGTTTTCCGTGAACCTTTGAGTTATGCAGGATTTCTGTGAGGATAAAATGTCAGTTCTCTGGAGGGTGATACTCTTCGTTCATTTATGAACGGGGAGCGTTTGGGCAATGTTCAAGTGTGATTTGAGGTAGACATTGCTTCACTGTGGGGTACAATCTAAAACTGTTCAGGACAGTAGCATTAGTAGTCTACTGTGTCCTGCTGCTGCAGTGGTCTGGACACTCTGCAGCTGCAATCAGTCTTTCTTCAGCTCGTTCCACTTCGGACTAGGGTAAATAAACATCTTTCTTCAGAAGGCAGTACTGTGACACAAACATTCACGAGTCTTGTTTATATGGTGAACTAGTAGATAAAAAGATCGACACTTAAACAATAATTCTGAGACCTCAAACCATTATGAGATATTCAGAGCTTTTGTAAATTTCTTGTTTTATGTTGTCTAAGAAGTGATTTCACATATAGGGATATAACGATCTCTATCTATTTCAATTGTGTAATTTACAATGTACCTTTTTCTTATGTTAACCTCTTTGAAAGATCAAAAACGCCTCTGCAGTTTCAGAACAAGCTGCCTGTAGAACAACCCAGTTATCGTGTAGATTTGGATGAAAATTAAACTAAAATCGCCAGAACAAACGTTTGACTTACGCAAATGTTGACGTGTAACTGTCACTGTTTAAGTGTTTCGGTAAATCGTTTAGGTATATAGGAAAGCCAGAAGAATACATTCTTCAGTTCTCAAGTGTGTCCTTCGGGGAGACCGATGAAACGCCAAACCATGTTTGATACAAATCAATACTTAAAGAAAGAAAGAAAAGTTTTGAAACACTGACAAGAGACCCTCCGTTTGAATCAGAAAGGCCCTTAAGAAAGCAATAAGTGTGCGCACCGCTTGCCACGATTGCAATTTCTTGGAGAGGCGACCCTCAAATTTATCAAGGTCACTCCAAAACGCCCTGAATGCCTTGCAGCTCCTTCAACACAGCATAAAGTGCCCCGGGCCCCTCCTTAAACATGACTCGCGTTTTCACCTCTCACCCGAACGTACTTCGTCAAAATCGCAACATTCCCGGGTGATTCGGAGAATGGGGGGTTTTACGGACTAGAGGTGCACTCTCACTGCACTTGGGGCACGCTTGCATCACTGCGGGGTTCATTCGATACTCGACGAATCCAGAGATAAAGAACGAATTTTCTTACTCTTTTTGTGTTTTGTCGTCTTCTAAGTCATACTTTTACGTATTACGCGATATCTAAATTACAAAAAAAAATCGGAGAAAATAACAAAACAGTGACACAGTGAACGAACCCCACAGTGACGCAAGCTTGACACAAGTGCAATGAGAGTGCACCTTTAGGGGAAGGGTTCACACGTGCGTCTTAGTCAAGTCCGCATGGGGTCCGCATGGAGTTCTTAGCCTCTACCAGGCTCCACAAGTAGCTGGAGAAATAGTAGAAATCGGACAAATATGTCTATATAACATGCCAAAGGAGTATGTTAGCAGAGGGGTATGGTTTGTGAACCAGCTAACTGTGGGTTGTGTTAAGACAGGTAGGGTTTGACTTCCTTTTGGGAGCAGAATAAGACAAATTGTCCCCACTTTTTCTGTATTACTGTAACTTGTGATTTCTGTGAATATCCGTTTATAACTGTTTTAAGAGTCATACTGGTAACAGACATCCCAACCGGTGAGCGTTATAAACTTCCTGGCACGTTTGACCAATTGCTGACGTCACGTATCCGCAAGATCACGCGTTAATAAGATCACGTGTATGTAACTCTCGCGAGTTTACGTTCTGAAGTGACTGGTCATCAGTATTGATCCTGAAGAAGGCAACAGTGGTCGTTAAAATTTGATTCGTGTATACCTTTGTGTTGGAAGAAAGTATAGCATTGTACTAACATTGCGAGTCATTCTCGTGACGAACTCGGCAACTTAACCGACGGCCTTGAAAACATAAATTTCATCGCAGTGAAGGCTGCGACTGAGAGACAATAAATCATAGTCAGTTCCTCCGTATCATATTCTCTAATGGGTTCTGTATTAGTCCGAGTGCGAGGATATGACAGGTCTGTATTAGTCGTCCTTTCTCGTCAGAATCAGCCCTGTACGCTCCGTGTTCTTACCCTGATTCGGTTATCAAAATCGACAGTTCCAATTTGCCGGGGTATCACAGATTCCATTTCCCCTAATGGAACATTTCCTCGCCAACGTGCGGGTTGGTGCAATGACAATGGCAAATGGGAAGGCGGGGGCAGAGTCTTTCAGTAGAGCTTAGGTTACCGTAGTAACTATCAATCAATCAATCAATCAATCGATCGATCGATCGATCGATCGATCAGTCAGTCAGTCAGTCAATCAATCAATCAAATTCATCATTGATTATTGATCTGGGAACCATAACTGCGTGTTGTTGTGCATGAAAGAATATCTTCGTTTCCATTTTGAATCAATGTTTGTCATAGTTTATTTCTAATAATCAAGCAAGCGTTATTTGCACAGGCACAATACCATCCACCATTAGACAATTGAGGACTAAGGTACGCATCATAAAAATAGGTTTGTTTGTTTGTTTGTTTGTTTGTTTATTGGTATTGCATACCAGGCAAAACGCCGAGAACAAGATGCATATACGGACAGATCAATTTTATCCACTCAGACCGGGAAGGTCCCCCATACTCTTTTCGATAAGTGCGGCCGGTTCTTTTACGTGCTCGAGGTGTGGCTCTCCCCAAACACGGGACCTCCGAGGGACGGCCTCAACCGAGGTTAGGTACCCATTTTCCCCTGAATGAGGTAAAGAAAGTCGTGTCTTTCCTTGAGGTACAACATTGGAGTATTTCTGGGGATTCGAACCTTCTACCTCTAGGGTCTGGGCCAATCACCCTGCCAACGATTTACGACTAACGATTTACTACTGAGGCGCACTCCAAAGAATACAAGCTTTTTTGTAAGCGACAAAAGACTTGCACAATCACCCTCACTCGGGCTTTTTCTTACCTAGCGCCATCGCATGTACTCCGGATCCATTCACGAGCAGATCGCTCATACAGCATACCTTATGTAACACGAGCGTACTGACGGCTCACATAAGAAGCTTTGAAGCACGGTACGGCTGACTAAATAAGTAAGACACGGCTTACGAAACAGCGTGCTGTACCCTGCCCTTTCTCTCATGTCGGCTCTTAACTAGCATCTACCACACTCTCCAGTAATATATGGCTTACGAAATAGCGCGCTGTATCCTACCCCATGTCCCATGTTGGCTCTAAACTAGCATCTATCGCACTCCACAGGTCGCTAGAAAAATAGTAGGCGAAATAGACAGATAACTTGTCAGAGGTGTTAGCCCACCAAGAAGGACAGTTTGCGACCTAAGGAAATGTACTACTAGTATTTGGCCAGCTTTGATTTGGTTAATTTATACTATTCTTTTATGCAACCCGTTAGATACTAGCTCTATACCTAGACTGGCTGCTAGAAAGGATTTGACTACACTGAATTTAGAGGTTTTACAAGTAATTGACGGACGGTTTACGAAATAACAATAACTCCTTGCACTGTACGGCATATCTCTCACAGTGGCCTTGTACGTACACCGGCATCGGTACAGTGATTAACTACAGTACTAAAGCCAGTGATTTTGTAGAATAGTAGATAGATGGCTTCAGCAAAACATGTACTTACGTTTGGCGTGTCCGTAAGTCCTCCCGGCTTAACGTGTCCACTGCACCCTGTGACGCAACAGCCCCAGTACTGGTGCAATGGAGGACGTATCAATATCTTGGAACGAAAGATTTCGTAAGTGAATAACGCGGCTAAATGTGACACTGTATGTTCCAACAACACGGTCATGTGAAGTCCCAAGCAGATGAAGGATCTACTGATGTCCGAAGCACGAAGGATTCACGACTAGCTCAACCAACGGTCAGCAACGCGATGAAATTATGGTTTTCATAACTGTTCAGGTTGAGAAAATGACAGTTATCGAGTCTTTGCCCCCACAACAAAGTTTTCCACACACAAGGTACTCGCTGTTGTAGGTAGAGCTTGACAAAAATACCAGTTATCGAGTCAACACGAGCACGTTAGGTCCTCCACACACAAAGTCCAGGTGCTGTCGGTAGAGCGATGGATTCACGACTAGTTGTCTAGTTGAGCCGCCAATCAACAACGTGATGACATTACGGTTCTCATAATCATAAGGCTTGACAAAATACCAAGTATCTAGTCTTTGCTCCCACAATCGCGCACGTCAAAGTCCTCCACGTACAAAGGTGCTCGCTGCTTTCGGTAGAGCGATACTGACTCGTTGAGCCGACAATCAACAACGCGATGAAATTATAGTTTTCATAATCATAAGGCCCGAGAAAATGACAGTTATCGAGTCTTTCCTCCCACAACACACGCACGTTAAGTCCTCCACGTACAAAGGTGCTCGCAACTTTAGGTAGAGCGATGTCGATGGATTCGTAACTAGTTGAGCCGACAATCAACAACGCGATGAAATCATAGTTTTCATAATCATAAGGCTTGACAAAATACCTGTTATCGAGTCTTTGCTCCCGAGACCACACGCGCACGTTAAAGTCCTCCACACACAAAGGTGTAAGCTGTTGCCGATAGCACGAAGGATTACTGACTGTTTCAACCGACTATGATATGAACAACGTGATGAAATCACAATTATCAGGCTCAATTATCAGGCTCAAGACAAAAAATGCCAGTTGTCGAGTCTTTGCCCCCACCACACTCCTCTGTGTTAAGTCCTCCACACACAAATTGCTCGCTGCTGCTGATAGGACGGCCGAATTGCGGCTGCAGGTCCAATCAAGAAGGACTAGCGATGTCTCGACATCACAGTATGAGGTCTGAAATAACTGCTGTACTGCGCACGTTTTACTCCTCCTAACGCCCACGTAAGGTCTTCCATACACACAACGTATATCCACGCCGCATCCAATAGCGTGCCCGACTCCCGACTAGCGCGTCAGCTACTGTCTTGAGTAACGTTGATAAACGCCGCCAAGCCGCGTAGTGAATCGAACCGTTTTTATTTTCTTACGTACGTATCACTCCGCAGTCCATAGTAACGCCGTTGCTAAGGACGCAGTTTTCCCGCCACACTGGATAAAAATTAATCCGACTGTAATATCTTTGACAGCTGAATGCACCACAATGTGAGACCTTTCAGTGAAATGACAAGAAACTTTCAGAGTAAAAGACGAAGCTGAAGTATTGTAAATGAGTTGAAAATAAGACGATACGGGGTTAAATACTCCAGCTGCAAGCTTTCTTTAACAAGGGTGTTGAGCGCCCGGAGTCATGGAACGGACTACTTTCTTTCGCGGAAGGTAACGCGCTTCCTCCTCTGCACGAAGGCTTACCCTGGGCCATGTCCAGCCTCACGGTCTATATCTAGTGGTGATTGATCAATAAACCAATCGATCCATCTATTGATTGATAAATCTATCGATATCATCATTGTTGTTGATTGCGCCGTGTGAGAGCCGTTAGTTAGAACACAATCTTATTAAGTGTTTCAATTTCCCATGTATTCTGACTACTAGTATATATAAAGCTGTTTTGTTTTAATCATTTTGTTACATCTGCCATTTTCAAAGAATTACCTTATATAGCACTTTCAAGTTCTAGAGGAAGCAGACCCTTGCCTTTCTTCCGATCATTAGCCGTTTGCTGTTCTTGCTTGCTTGAATCTGTTGTCGTTATTTGATTTTTCATAGATAACATATATTCGTCCCATCATGAGGTAGCTAAGGGGCTTAAATCGTGCATATTAAACCAAATACGAGTATATTGCAATGGGGCGGCTTGCTGCATAGCACGGGTGACCTCTTCCGATACACAGGTGAACTGCAGAAACGTACTGTTTCTGTGCAACATATTTAGTTTCTGCCAGACTTCTCGGGATTCTTGCATCTAGAAAATACTAATACATGTAGTAGAAATTTGACACACTCGACTAAGTGTTTCAAGGAGCATCCCCGAAAAAGGACTCACACAAAACTGGCGTATTCCTTTACTATTCACCACAGCTTCCAACTCGCTATCGCGCACAGAAAAAGTTTCAATGGCTCTTTAATTCAAGAAGTGCGACGGACTATTTTGTGCCCGAACTACTATTGGCCACTGGGGTCGCGGATGAATACTATGTTACCTCCGGCTTAGCTCTATGCTTAAACCATTGTGTACAGACCGTACCAGGCTATTGCACCGCAGACGACATTGCGTCAGTGTAATTCTTTCGGCCAAGACGACATTGTTTCAGGTAAGGCACCAAGTCTACTTGTTCACAGTCAGTTTTAGGACGGAAACGCCCGGGGATGGTAATACTGCAGCTTACAAATAATGGGGACCTGTATTCTTTTACCAAAGAGCGAAGATAGCTTAATATTCGAGACCGCGTAATTCGCACCCGGACCGCTCAGCTTAAACGTAGAGCCAAATAGGTAGTTTCTCCGTAAAGCGTATTTAATCCAAACCTAACAACAGTAACACAGAGTAGAGTAGCAGAAGAATACAGTAACTCTAACTCTACAAGAGGAGAGTTAGATTCTTGGCCAGGTATACAGTAGAAGCCAGTTAATTGCACAACGGATTAACGCACACTTCTGTTAACTGCACGGAATCCCCAAATCCCAAACCGGTGCGGTCCAGCTAGATAAGTTCGCATTATTGCACCAGCCGGATAATTGCACGAAATTCACTGGCAAACAGGCCGTGCAACTAAGCGGCTTCTACTGTACTAGAAACTGTTAGCTCTAGCTCTGCCATGATCCCTCGCGAGCCTACCCGGGCCCTCAGCCCCTCCAGCCCGACAAATCCGGCTGGCCTGCTCGATGGGTCTACAGAGGCTTTATGCCCGAATAGACTGAGTGAAGATACGTAACTCTACTTCGCCTCTATCCGAGGGGGTCACCTATCTCCGTTGTTAAAAAAACAAAAACAGGACATATGGGATATCAATCAGACGGACAGTGGTTTCAGGTTGCAATATCAAAAATACTGCAGTTTAAAACTACCGACCGTGGACTTTATATCCCTAAATGCCCGTTTTTTAAGCAACGGATAAAGATTACCCCGCGGATATAGGTTGACTACTGTTCCAGGGCAGTCTATATAGCTAGGCTCTTGGACGACTAAAAAATAGCAGAAATTGGCCAAAATTGGGGAAATATAGCGGGCCACATGGATATAGATTTTTCTACCAAAGAATATTATTTTTCCTTTTTTAGTCCCCAAATGGTCTGGTAGTCCTCTGATGTATTCCAGACTTTCCTCAGTCCGCGAACAGGTCTGGTACAGAACTTTGGGTAGGGAATGTTAGGTTTTCATGTAGTAGAACAGGACACAGTCGACCGGTATCGTCCACCTGGTCAACTCAGCTAAGCCGGATCTTACCTGTCCTTGGAGGTTATTTTTGCTTGGGAAACAGTGAACAACCCTGGGCTGGCAAGGAAAAACAAAAACACTCTATCTATATTCAGCAGTGTCCTGCTGTGTCCAGGTTTGTTCGTTGTTTATACCCAATCAGGAACATCCTTCGTGCAGAGGTAGGATCCGGCACAGCATATAAACATGGTGTTTGGGGGCACGTGCTCTTTTGGGAACCACTGTTGTGTCCAAAACACAGGCCCTGCACAAACAGTACGCAAATAGCTTAAGTCGCCGGGGGTAAGGTCTGGGTTTTCACGAGTTTTTGCAACATGCATCTCACATGCATGCGTTCTAGAGTGGAATGCTCTGCCTGGCACGGTGGTAATTGCTCCCACCGTTCAGTCATTACGTGCCATGGAGGTAGGAGACTTTACCGCCCTAAACCGCAGTCTCTGCATTTATTGTCAGAGGGAGTAGTGAAGTTTCTGTATATTCTTCCAGGAGAAGCTGTGCAGTTTCTGTATGTTCTGCCAGGGGGAGCAGTGCAGTTTCTGTACGTTCTTCCAGCATGGTACACCATGCTTCCAGAGGGAGCAGTGCAGTCTCTGTATGTTCTGTCAGGGGGCACTGCAGTTTCTGTACGTTCTGCCAGGGGGCACTGTGCAGTTTCTGTATTTTCTGCCAGTGGGCACTGTGCAGTTTTTGTATTTTCTGCCAGGGGCAATGTGCAGTTTCTGTACGTTCTGCCAGGGGAAGCAGTGCAGTTTCTGTACGTTCTGCTAGTGCGA
>NC_049991.1:20337650-20363287 GCF_000003815.2 Branchiostoma floridae | reverse complement strand
AGCTAAGCCATGTTTGAGACAGTTTTCTCACCGCAAAAGCGCCACCTGCATCGGCTACATATGGCGCTGAGAAGCAGAACTCCAGTTACAAGCTCTGACGAAGGTGTCTGAGAGACATCAAAACGTAAGCAATGTAAGTACCCACTGGTTGTGTAAAAGGAATTCTCCTTCATCCTATTCTCTTTCCACAGGTACGTACACTTAAAATGAACACCATGGCGACACAAGTTAAAGTTAAAAAAATTAAAAGTGTGAAGAGAAAGAAGAGACACACCTGCCCCCACTGCGAGTACAACACGTTGCTATGCTGCAACATGAAACAGCACATCAGGATCCACACAGGGGTGAAACCGTACAAGTGCCGGCAGTGCGAGTACGCTGCAATCACCAGTAGCGCCCTGAAGAAGCACACCATCGCTAAACACACCAACATCCGGCCGTACCGCTGTCAGCACTGCGACTTCACCTCCGCGTGGCCGGGCGCCCTGAAGAGGCACGTCCTGGCGAAACACCGCGGTGAGAGACCGTACCGTTGTGACCAGTGTGACTTCGCCACCGCTTGGAAGTACCCCCTGCAGAGGCACGTGGAGGCGAAACACACCGATAGGAGACCTTACCGGTGTCAGGAGTGTGACTTCGCGTCATCGCGGATGGTCTCCCTGAAGGTGGGGGCAATCTCCAAGCAGATCCTTCGGTAGCATAATATAGTATCAAAAGCTGACAGAGGAGTGAAGCCGGCTTAGGAGTGTGTTTCGCTTCATGGAAAATGTACACGTCTTGGCTGACTACACTCCTTGACCAGTTTGGTACTATCTTATGCCATTGTAGGATCTGCTTGGAGATTAGGTGGGGTTCCGGAGCTGCGCAAAAAAAGATTTTATTTATTTTTCAAATAATTGTTTTCTGGGCAAGGTTTGCTCATAAAGGTCGAGGTTTCCGCTAGAGGGACTGAAGCATGTATATTTTCAAAATCTTGCTAAAAATTGTTACCATTGGCATGATTTGACCTGTAGTTGACCTCCACATTCAGTTGAGAGACTGGACTGATCCATTTGAACAGGGGGTGAAATCCTGGCATCATGACTACTAGTATAATCACTATCGTCTGGCAGTGTAGCTCATTAAAATGCTCGAGCCGAACTAGGTGCTTTTCAGTAACCAAAACAAACCTAACAAATCCACCTTAGCAGTGAGGGTAAGAGGTTTGAAATGGTGGTAAATCCGTTTTTAAGTGATTGTGTTAAATCCTTCACATATCCGATCGGAACCAACAAGCACATGAGTTACTAACTGTTAGTACATCCAAGATGTTTAAACAGAAGCTAATGAAACACATGCAAAGCTCAGCTAATGACACGCGAGGTACTTGATAACTAACTTGATAAGGCACATCAACAAATAAAGTAGTAGTAGTAGTAGTCCAATGTATTCTGCCGATGCAGTGGTCTGGACACTCTGCATCAGCAATCAGTCTTTCTTCATCTTTCTCTACTGCGTCCGATAAAGGAGTCAATAAACAATTGTCTGGCTTGGTTTAACCATGTATTGAATACGAAATTCCATTTACCACACCCTCCCCTGAAGGAGCACACCATGGCGAGGCACACCGGTGAGAGACCATTTCTGTGCGGCCACTGCGGGTTCTCCACCACCAAGAAGCGCCACCTAGCGAATCACATCTGGGCGAAGCACAGCGACGAGAAACCGTTCCACTGCGAGCTCTGCGACTACTCCGGAAAGACCAGGGACCAGCTCGCGAAGCACGTCAGGAGACACAGCAACTACAGGCCGCACGCGTGCTCACGGTGCGACTGCTCGTCACCGATCAAACAAGATTTGCAGGTCCACCTCCTTACTCACATGATGAATTCACTGAGCTGTACGGTGTGCGGTTACTCCACCATTGATAAAAGTCGTTTCAAGCGGCACATTGCTAGGCACACCGGTGAGAAACTCCACAAATGTGAGTTCTGCGACTTTTCCGCAGCCTACAAGTCCAGGGTGAAGCGACACATGGCTAATAGACACGCCATTGAAACGCACCGATGCGAAGTGTGTGGCTACTGTACAGGACAAATGCCTGACTTAATACAGCACATCGCCGCACACGCAAGCAACACAGTGACTGACTAGGAAGAAGGAAGCAAAACACCTGAGGTCTCCAAAAAGCATGATGTAAAAAGAGTACTACTCTAGGAGCCGCTTAATTGCACTTCCTATTTGCCAGCAAATTCCATGCAATTATCCGGCTCGTGCAATAATGCGAAATTATCTAGCTGGACCGCACCGGTTTGGGATTCCGTGCAGTTAACAGAAGTGTGTGTTAATCTGTTGTGCAATTAACTGGCTTCTGCTGTAGTCAATTCTTCTATTCCACCAAAGGCCTATCCAAATACGTAGATGGATCCATTTAAATGTGACCACTTTAATATATAGAACAGATGCTGCAACCTGTGACAACTGAACTCAACATAGGTACAGTAGAAGTCACTTAATTGCACAACGGATTAACGCACACTTCTGTTGACTGCACAGAATCCTAAAATCCCAAACCGGTGTGGTCCAGCTTGATAACTTTGCATTATTGCACCAGTCGGATAATTGCATGAAATTCACTGGCAAATAGGCCGTGCAATTAAGCGGCGCTCTTCTGTTTCAACCTAGCTGTTAGTTGGATGAAAAAAAAAAAAAACCCTACGTTTTCTATGGATTTTCCCCCACAAAGTTTGGTTTTATTGATTACCTATATATCTTGCTGCTCCTGACAACTGGGTAAAAATACACAACAAAGCTTGCACTCGGCTACCAAAATAGAAAAGCCCATTGCCAAAACTACCACACAAGTCATAATATCAGGCCATGGACATGTCACGGGATTTTAAAACTGAGCTGTCTAATAACAGATCATTGCAGAATAAGCTAAATTCGCTGCATCAGAGGATGTCATCATTATAAATTAAATCTGTGTGGGTTTTAAGCGAACCTCAGTCCGTAGTTACAAAAAGGAGCCCAAAGCACAGCAAGTCTAACGCTCCCATGTACAATCGACAAATTTTACATTTACACTTTGGACATAGTCAACATCAAATTTTAGTGCGTGAAGGAGGCAGTATTCTTTTTACTTCTACCAAAATATAGTTTTCAGTACGATAATAATTATAATAATATACAATAGTAGATCGTCAGTCTTGTTCAATCATACAAAGTGAAAATGAAACAAGTCAAACAGTAGTTTTGAAAATCATCATACAATATGCTAGTGAGCTACTTTAGATACAATTTCAGCTTTCCATCTTAAATATGACTTTAAAAACCCCATAGCTGCATCTTAGTCGTTAAGACTATAGGAAGAATTGATATAACGTTAAATTCAACATTAGCTAGTCATCATATGGTACAAACCAATATCAATATATGTTAGAGATGACAATTTGCAAACACTGGAATTTTCATGTTCACAAAACCACAACGAAAACTACAAAGTCTCAACATTAGTTTCCACAGGGTAATAATAATGTGGAGTAAATTGAAGTAAGACTCTCTGAGCTTCCTGAAAGACATAATGTAGCAAGTATTGGTACCGGCAATATAATATCGTCTTGGATAGCAAACAAACTTCCGAGTCACTCCCTGACAGGGACTGATGTAGCGATTTAACTTGGACCAGGATTTTGTCTGAAACTTAACATTGAGCAAAGTTTCTGGGTAATTATTGTTTTGCATATAGTCAAACCTGTACAAGAGACCACCTCTGCATAAGAACGGCTTGCCCAATATGACCACGTTTTGGTAGTCCCTTAGATAACGTTTGCCACAAGCATTAAGAAACCTGTCTATGGTGACCAACTATCTTAATTGGTCGCCAAAGTGGTCTTCTTGTGCAATTTTGACTATACATTATTTGGCTTAACTGCGCAAAAATATGTCAGACACAACAGAAGACATCAAGCTGACAGCAGAATACTGCGAGTCGTTACAGCAAAGTCAACCAAATTTTTAAGTCAGAGTTGGGCTCGAATTCAGTCGAGACAGCTGTAAAGAAGAAATGTCACAGTTGACAAAGTCTCCAGTCAGACGACTCAGACTTGAGTTCAGTAAAAACAACTGGAAAGAAGATATGTACAAGTCTACCAAGTTTCCAGTTGGACGAGACAGACTTGAGTTAAGACAAATGTGAAGATAGAAACGACAGAGTCAAACAAGTCTCCTGTCAGACTCGAGTTCAGTAAAGACAACTGGTAAGAAGACATGTCAGATGATCAAGTCTCGCTGGGAAGTTACAGCAGAGTCTCCAGTAAGACAAGTCAGCTTACAACACTTTCTTGTGGGTCTACTTTAGAACGTGTCCAAACAGATTTTGCAGCAGTCTTCAACTTGCATCATTCAAGTTATGAAGAAATGGTATGCCATGAGGGTGTTATGATATATGAGCATTCTTGTACATTTTGTTAAATATTTAAGTTTTCATATTACATCATACATGGTAAAACATATAATTCAGTCTGTCTGATGCCTGTTCTGACAGTTAAAACATGTAAAAATGCTGTTGAACAAACATTGTTTTTCCATACTGCTTGATTCAATTGCTGACGCTTTGTACTTTGAGTGTTTGTAAGACAGTGTTGTGAAAAGAAGTTTACAACTATGTATTATCCTGTAAAACATTGCTTGTGATCAAAAATATTCTGTCCCCTCTCATTGACACAGAAAGTTGGTATCCTCAACATGGAAAAGATCAAGCAAGAAGAAACCATTGAAACATGTTCGCTGCACAAGATTTGGGAAAAAAACATATCAGTTGGAAAAGTGCGTCCATTTCTGAGGGGAGTGACTGAGAAGATGAGAATTAAAAGCACCTGGCATTGTGCAAACTTAGCACAGCCTGATTGTCAATTTACATGTACTACGAAACCATATTTCAAAATATCCAGTTAGCATCAGACTCTGTGAATTTAGAAGCATTATTCCTACCATCTGCATAATGGTGTGTTTCACTTCCCTTCATCTTCCCTAAGTCTCGGAATCGAGTTGTCCAAGTCCAGACTACAAGTATGCCATCCAAAACTGTTGAAACACACTTTGTAGTTGAAACACGCTGACTGCGATATCATTTGTAGTCGCATTTTCTCACGCCTTTTCTTACAAAAATGGAGTCGACTGGTACGGTAACATCGTGGCTTGAGACTCGAAAGCAAAGCACACTATCTCAGTACAAGAACCATAGCTCTCGTGTCAGCATCCGAGACCCAAACTGTACGATAGATATTTACAAACACACAGCGCATGTGCAGGGGGCACAGAATACCAAGGGCTTGTCTACATCTTATGCTTCATTCACTTCTACTAGCTGACAGACCTTTCCCCTAGAAACGCTGGGCTATGTCATACTTTTTCTACAATTCACACTTCTACAAATCTTTAGTGTACAATTGCCGACGTCTTACCCTACAAGTTGAAAGTTGATCACGTGAAATGATGGGGACGTTTTTTTTTGCGGTCACATTTTGCTAGCATCCCCCCTCCCTCCCCCTTAAAATGTTTCAACACCCTCGCATTTTTCTGCGAGCGTTTTTGGCTGAGCGGAATTACCACCTTGTACCTCTTCCATGCACACTTATACAGCTAGCGCTAGTGTCGTCACAGTTTCATAAGAAGGGGTTGGTGGGCTGCGCAGGCTGTGCTGTGGTTCCCATGGGGAGGAGCGGTTGTGGGAGGCCGTCCGCGCCGCCCAGTCCTACCAGTCCCGGCTGCACGGGCGGTCCGGGCGGCGAGCGCATCTGGTTTATAGTGGGCGGTCTGACCATCTGAGCCTGGAATGGGTTGCTGACCAGCTTGGCTGCCGGGGGCGGTTGCGAGAGCGGTTGTGAGGGCGGCGCGATCCCGAGGAAGGGGTTCGTGACGGCTGGTTGCGCCGGCGGCGGTAGCACGGGTGGCGGGGCGGCGGGCTGGCTGGCTGATCAGGTTGTCCAGGTTCACCAGGGACGAGTTCTCGCCAAGGAACGTCTCCGGCGTCTTCTGCTTTCCGCCCGGCTGCATCGGTAAACCCTGGTCGAGCCCCATCATGTTAAACGCGCCAACGTTGTTCTGCGAGGAAACGCCGCCCCCGAGTAGGTCTCCACTGCCACCCGTGGACCGCGATCCCAGGAGATCGAAGCCGTCTAGGTCGTTGCTCGCCGTCTGGCTGCTGTTTCCGAATGCATCGAAGGAGGTGCTGCTAAAGCCCCTTTTACAAATCAAGAGTTTAGCTCGGCCGAGTTGTCAGCGAGCTCTAAATTACAAGGAGGTATGACCCTGATGCCGACGAAGAAACTCTGCCATTTGTTCGTAGGCATCAGGGTCATGCCTCCTCGTAATTTAAAGCTCGCTGACATCTCGGCCGAGCTAAATTCTTGATTTATAAAGGGGGCTTTACAGGGGCACTGCTGCTGATGGCCGGGGACCGCGTTCGGGACAAGGCGGAGAAGGCAAAAAAATAACTTGGAAGTAGTTTACACCAAGAAAAACAGCTTTAGAACCTTAGTCCTCTTTCCAATGTCTTATACATCTAGTAGAGTACGATACAAGAAAAATAACAATAATTACGCCCCTTGGAAATGTAGACTCGTCCGTTACCATGTTAACGGAAATAGGTAGACGGAGTAATCTGCAGCCAAAAAATGCGGGCTGGCGCCCGGTTATAAAACCTTTTCAATTTTTTGCTCCAGCGCAAATCGTTGATTTTCTATGAATATTTTTCATATTCATTTAAGG
The DNA here is from genome assembly GCF_000003815.2 of Branchiostoma floridae. Classification (NCBI taxonomy): domain Eukaryota; kingdom Metazoa; phylum Chordata; class Leptocardii; order Amphioxiformes; family Branchiostomatidae; genus Branchiostoma; species Branchiostoma floridae. Next base: position 20,356,537 of record NC_049991.1, on the reverse strand, counting down.
TCTCATTGATGAGTTTCTTCTTCCCATAGACTTCTAGGTTATAATTCGTGTTTTACATAGTCGCCTTTATAATGAAGCTACATGAAATGTCAGCAGATTTTTCATTCTCTGTTGAGCAGATTTACTCTATATAATAGAAAAAAATTGCCAATGACTAGAATCCATAGGTTTGTTGTTAATAGCAATTACAAGCTACAATTAGTCAATCCCAGCAAAAGCCAAAGGCACTTTTTCCTTGCTAGCGTACAACCGCACCACTCAGAACCCAGGACTGTGTACCTCCGACCTAGCGCGCGGCTGTCAAACTTTACCGGCTGATTTCTTCAGTTACAAGCAAGCTTTCACCAATCGAACTTTTGATATCAGTTCGGCTGGCCAAAAGCGAATTTCTCACCGCTAAAAACATGCGTCCATGCAGCCGTTCAGTTTTTGGCTCGGATCTATTTTAGGGTGTCCACTCGCGGAGTAATACATCAATCAGACAAGAAGGTTAGTACACAGTAGTGCCATCAACACTTGTGTTAGCCGCACACGCAAGCAACACGGTGACTGACTAGGAAGAAGGAAGCAAAACACCCGAGGTCTCCAAAAAGCATGATGTAAAAAGAGTACTACTCTAGGAGCCGCTTAATTGCACTTCCTGTTTGCCAGCAAATTCAATGCAATAATCCGGCTCGTGCAATAATGCGAAATTATCTAGCTGGACCGCACCGGTTTGGGATTCCTTGCTGTTAACAGAAGTGTGTTTTAATCCGTTGTGCAATTAACCGGCTTCTACTGTAGTCAATTCTTCTATCCACCAAACGCCTATCCAAATACGTAGATGGATCCATTTAAAAATGTGACCACTTTAATATATAGAACAGATGCTGCAACCTGTGACATCTGAACTCTACATAGGTACAGTAGAAGCCACTTAATTGCACAACGGATTAACGCACACTTCTGTTAGCTGCACAGAATCCTAAAATCCCAAACCGGTGTGGTCCAGCTTGATAATTTTGCATTATGGCACCAGTCGGATTATTGCACGAAATTTACTGGCAAATAGGCCGTGCAATTAAGCGGCCTCTACTGTATCAACCTTTGTGAAGTGCTAGGAGACAAAAAAAACACAACTTATAATGATAGTCCACACAAAGTTAGTTTATTGATAACATCATGGTGCTTATTTTTTTTAATTTCGACCTTTATAACAACAAATCTTGCTGCTCCTGACAACTGGGTAAAAATACACAACAAAGCTTGCACTCGGCTACCAAAATAGAAAAGCCCATTGCCAAAACTACCACACAAGTCATAATATCAGGCCATGTACATGTCACAGGATTTTAAAACTGAGCTGTCTAATAACAGATCATTGATCATTGCAGAACAAGTTATTTGCATCAGAGGATGTCATCATTATAAATTAAATCTGTGTGGGTTTTAAGCGAACCTCAGTCCGTAGTTACAAAAAGGAGCCCAAAGCACAGCAAGTCTAACGCTCCCATGTACAATCGACAAATTTTACATTTACACTTTGGACATAGTCAACATCAGATTTTAGTGCGTGAAGGAGGCAGTATTCTTTTTACTTCTACCAAAATATAGTTTTCAGTACGATAATAATTATAATAATATACAATAGTAGATCGTCAGTCTTGTTCAATCATACAAAGTGAAAATGAAACAAGTCAAAAAGTAGTTTTGAAAATCATCATACAATATGCTAGTGAGCTACTTTAGATACAATTTCAGCTTTCCATCTTAAATATGACTTTGAAAACCCCATAGCTGCATCTTAGTCGTTAAGACTATAGGAAGAATTGATATAACGTTAAATTCAACATTAGCTAGTCATCATATGGTACAAACCAATATCAATATATGTTAGAGGTGACAATTTGCAAACACTGGAATTTTCATGTTCACAAAACCACAACGAAAACTACCGAGTCTCGACATTAGTTTCCACAGGGTAATAATAATGTGGAGTAAATTGAAGTAAAACTCTCTGAGCTTCCTGAAAGACATAATGTAGCAAGTATATTGGTACCGGTAATAAAATGTCGTCTTGGATAGCAAAAGAACTTCCGAGTCACTCCCTGACATGGACTGATGTAGCGATTTGACATGGTCAAGGATTTCATCTGAAACTTAATGTTTAGCAAAGTTTCTGGGTACTAATTATTGTTTTGCATATAGTCAAACCTGTACAAGAGACCACCTCTGCATAAGACCGGCTTGCCCAATATGACCACGTTTTGGTAGTCCCTTAGATAACGTTTGCCACAAGCATCAAGAAACCTGTCTATGGTGACCAACTATCTTAATTGGTCGCCAAAGTGGTCTTCTTGTGCAATTTTGACTATACATTATTTGGTTTAACTGCGCAAAAATACGTCAGACACAACAGAAGACATCAAGCTGACAGCAGAATACTGTCTTTCCTGTCAGATAAGTTGGACTTGATTTCAGTCAAGACAACTGTAAAGAAGAAATGTCACAGTTGACAAAGTCTCCAGTCAGACGACTCAAACTTGAGTTCAGTAAAGACAACTAGAAAGAAGAAATGTACAAGTCTACCAAGTTTCCAGTTGGACAAGACAGACTTGAGTTAAGACAAATGTAAAGATAGAAACGACAGAGTCAAACAAGTCTCCTGTCAGACTCGAGTTCAGCAAAGACAACTGGTAAGAAGACACGTCAGATGATCAAGTCTAGCTGGGAAGTTACAGCAGAGTCTCCAGTAAGACAAGTCAGCTTACAACACTTTCTTGTGGGTCTACTTTAGAATGTGTCCAAACAGTTTTTGCAGCAGTCTTCAGCTTGCACCATTCAAGTTAAGAAGAAATGGTATGCCATGAGGGTGTTGTGACATATGAGCAGACTGGTACACAGCACGAAAACAGTTATTTAAGCAAAGTTTCAGAGATACGTATAAAGCCCTTAAAGGCGGATAAATATTTCAGCAGATTTTAAGATCTATTAAAGGCACCGGAAACATACATCTGGCCTTTACGTAAGATTTCAGAGTGTGTAAATGTAGCTTAATGTTTCGTGTTTCCTTACGTGAATTTTGAATGCATTTTAGTATGACGAAAAGACAACTTAAATGTCTCAAAAAGTTTTAGAAAATAATCCGTTTTACTGTTTTACCACTGTGGTAATATTTTCTGTTAAAACTGACAAATGCCGTTTCTCTGTTACAAAATATATGTTTACCAGACTTACCTTGGCTATTTAGGTGTTAGATTAAGCATTGCGTCATCTGTTTTATAACAGTTGCAAGATTTACAGTCAGAACTTACAATTGCGTTTTCTGGTACAAAATGTTATGTTAATACCTCAGCAAAGTTAAATACAATAAATCATCTGTGTTTTTTAGCTTTTCCGAAAGCATATGACGTATTACTTCTTTCTGTGCGCAAGGTTAAATTCGAACAGAGTAGACCTCTCACGTTTAGCTTATATATATGCGCTCCCTTACGTTATATAGAATGTTGCGTTTTGCTGTTGAATATACGGCATATATAATGTATTTCGCAAAGAAGGGGTGACCTAGCTAGCTTCTTTAGCTTACATGTTGCCAAGACGTACATGAAATATTGCGTATTTCTGGAAAACATACGACATGTTTAATCTTTGAATCCGCGCAGTTTAAGCGAACTAGGGGAGACCTTCCCGTGTTTAGCTTATATGTAGCCAAAACGTATATGAAATGTTGCGTATTTCTGTTGAACATACGACATGTTTAATCTTTGAATCCGCGCAGTTTAAGCGAACTAGGGGAGACCTTCCCGTGTTTAGCTTATATGTAGCCAAAACGTATATGAAATGTTGCGTATTTCTGTTGAACATACGACATGTTTAATCTTTGAATCCGCGCAGTTTAAGCGAACTAGGGGCGACCTCCCCCGTTTACCTTATATGTTGCCAAGACGTACATGAAATATTGCGTATTTCTGGAAAACATACGACATGTTTAATCTTTGAATCCGCGCAGTTTAAGCGAACTAGGGGAGACCTTCCCGTGTTTAGCTTATATGTAGCCAAAACGTATATGAAATGTTGCGTATTTCTGTTGAACATACGACATGTTTAATCTTTGAATCCGCGCAGTTTAAGCGAACTAGGGGAGACCTTCCCGTGTTTAGCTTATATGTAGCCAAAACGTATATGAAATGTTGCGTATTTCTGTTGAACATACGACATGTTTAATCTTTGAATCCGCGCAGTTTAAGCGAACTAGGGGAGACCTCCCCCGTTTAGCTTATATGTTGTCAAAACGTATATGAAATGTTGCGTATTTCTGTTAAACATACGACATGTTTAATCTTTGAATCCGCAAAGTTTAAGCGAACTAGGGGTGACCTCCCCCGTTTAGCTTATATGTTGCCAAAACATATATGAAATATTGCGTATTTCTTTTGAACATACGGCATGTTTAATCTTTGAATCCGCGCAGTTTAAGCGAACTAGGGGAGACCTCCCCCGTTTAGCTTATATATTGCCAAGATGTATATGAAATATTGCGTATTTCTGGATAACATAATGCATGTTTAATCTTTGAATCCGTGCAGTTTAAGCGAACTAGGGGAGACCTCCCCCGTTAAGCTTATATGTTGCCAAAACGTATATGAAATATTGCGTATTTCTGTTGAACATACGACATGTTTCATCTTTGAATCCGCGCAGTTTAAGCGAACTAGGGGAGACCTCCCCCGTTTAGCTTATATGTTGCCCAAACGTATATGAAATATTGCGTATTTCTGGATAACATAATGCAGGTTTAACCCTTGAATATGTGTAGTTTAAGCGAACTAGGGGAGACCTTCCCCGTTTAGCTTATATGTTGCCAAGACGTATATGAAATGTTGTGTATTTCTGATGAACATACGACATGTTTAATCTTTGAATCCGGCAGTTAAAGTGAACAGGGGGCACTACCCCCGTTTTATTTATTGGCTTATACCGTCTCAAAAGTTTTTGCTGAACGGCATGTTTGAATCGCAGTTTATGCAAACAGGAGGAGACCCTTTCCTTCTAATATACCGCATATATGTTCTAAATTTCCAGGGTCTAACTCAGGCGGCAAGTTGACCCTTGAGCTAAGAGCCGGTAGAAATCCCGATTTCTACTATTAAATTCTCAGCGACTCAACTTCTGCTTGAAGGATAAGGATGTGGTAGTAATAGCGTACTCTCCAAGCAGGGGTTGAATCGCGCAGATAGGTACTGTAGTAGTCAAAAATTACACCAGCGCCCGTGTAATTTTCCCGACTACTACTATATCTGCGCGATTCAACCTCTGCTTGGAGAGTAGATATAGCGTTTTGTGTAGTGAGTGGTGTTTTCTCTATGTATTTCTTACTATTATCGGCGAGCAGTTCTTAATGCAAGTAAATGTACGATTTCTAAAAATTTCTTTATCTACAAGCAAGCGTCGAGAAAGAACAGTCAACAGTCCGGGCACACAGGCAGTGACTTCTCGTGTTGCTCGTGTTTGTTTTGGTTTGGTGATAATCTGATATGCGTTGGCAGGCTAGATGTAAATTTATTCAGCGTTGATTCGGCATGGGGCGGGTGCCTCCGGATCCGTATGTGGCATAGCTGTGCCATGTGATAGGATGTATCCAATGGCAGAAAAGAGTGGGGTATTCAAATTTACCGGCCATACGAGAAGGGGCGGTTATTTTCCAAGCGTTCATTTGAAAAGAAGTATTGAAGAAAGTTTGGACCTGTTCTAACCCGCAAGTTGTGGCCGCGACACTGCTTTTACAGCCTAGGACCCCCGGTGACGGAATTTGACGCAAAGAGAGGAGGTGGCTATCATTCTGTACAAGTTGATGCTGTTGGAAATCGACACAGAATGGGAAATCACGGCACTTGTACCATCCGGATTAATAGAAGCCGAGACTGCAAGCTGAACATGTTTCGCGTCCACAGAATCCAAGACCATCCAACAACACGAGTCATATCGGCCACTACTCTAGATCTTACCGGATTCTTATTCATGTGGTGACCAGATGGAACTGTACATGTGTGCTCCTTTTAACTTACGCCGAGACGCTTCGGCCGACACTGGAAATGGAACTGTTGACTACTGCACGGAATTACACAGCCGTTGTGATTGCTTCAACTGCCGACTACATCAGAATAAAAGGCCACGAATACCTAGTAGGCTGTAGTTTTTTCCACTTTTCCATGTAATATTTTCTCGTAATTCAATAAAATTTCAAAGTTTCATCCATTGTATTTTCTTGCTTTAAAATGTGCTTATGATTATTCTGCTAAAATGCGCTTATCCACACCTTATAATCACCTTAATGCACATGTATATTAAAAGTAGAGAGGGAACTTTAAACTTGTTTTAAGGGTGTTTTAGTACGTATTTATGACATCTTTTAGCTGCTAAAAAGAACAATATAGACACATTAAATCATGTTAATGCACACGTATATGAGACGTAAAGAGCCTTTAGATCAAATAAACGTGAAGTTTAAACATGTCTTAAGAGCGTTTTAATAGGTATTAATGGCAACTTTAAGCTGCTTAAAATGCACCTAAACACACGTTATAATCCTCTTAATGCCCACGTATATGAGACGTAAAGAGGCTTTAGATCAAATAAACGTGAAGTTTAAACATGTCTTAAGAGCGTTTTAATAGGTATTTATGGCAACTTTAAGCTGCTGAAAAGGCATCTAAACACACGTTATAATCCTCTTAATGCACACGTATATGAGACGTAAAGAGGCTTTAGATCAAATAAACGTGAAGTTTAAACATGTCTTAAGGGCGTTTTAATAAGTATTTATGGCAACTTTAAGCTGCTGAAAAGGCACCTAAACACACGTTATAATCCTCTTAATGCAAACGTATATGAGACGTAAAGAGGCTTTAGATTAAATAAACGTGAACTTTAAACAAGTTTTAAGGGGGTTTTAAAAATAATTTACGACATCTTTAAGCTGCTGAAAGACAACGGGAAAACCGGAAAATAAGGACTAACACGGACCTATGGAAAGACCACTTAAATGCAATATTTACGTACTCGTATAAGTGGTGTATAGATCCGTAAAGAAGGAAAATACGTCAACATTACGCATGGTTTCAGCACGCTTAAATACCGTTTTTCGTGCCGTGGTACATTTTGTTAAATATTTAAGTTTTCATATTACATCATACATGGTAAAACATATAATTCAGTCCGTCTGATGCCTGTTCTGACAGTTAAAACAAGTAAAAATGCTGTTGAACAAACATTGTTTTTCCATACTACTTGATTCAATTGCTGAAGATTTGTACTTTGAGTGTTTGTAAAACAGTGTTGTGAAAAGAAGTTTACAACTATGTATTATCCTGTAAAACATTGCTTGTGATCAAAAATACTCAGTCCCCTCTCATTGACACAGAAAGTTGGTATCCTCAACATGGAAAAGATCAAGCAAGAAGAAATCATTGAAACATGTTCGCTGCACAAGATTTTGGAAAAAACATATCAGTTGGAAAAGTGTGTCCATTTCTGCAAGGAGTGACTGAGAAGATGAGAATTAAAAGCACCTGGCATTGTGCAAACTAAGCACAGCCTGATTGTCAATTTACATGTACTACGAAACCATGTTTCAAAATATCCAGTTAGCATCAGACTCTGTGAATTTAGAAGCATTATTCCTACCATCTGCATAATGGTGTGTTTCACTTCCCTTCATCTTCCCTAAGTCTCGGAATCGAGTTGTCCAAGTCCAGACTAAAAGTATGTCATCCAAAACTTTTGAAACACTTTGTAGTTGAAACACACTGACTGTGATATCATTTGTAGTCGCATTTTCTCACGCCTTTTCTTAAAAAAATGGAGTCGACTGGTACGGTAACATCGTGGGTTGAGACTCGAAAGCAAAGCATACTATCTCAGTACAAGAACCATAGCTCTCGTGTCAGCATCCGAGACCCAAACTGTACGATAGATATTTACAAACACACAGCGCATGTGCAGGGGGCACAGAATACCAAGGGCTTGTCTACATCTTATGCTTCATTCACTTCTACTAGCTGACAGACCTTTCCCCTAGAAACGCTGGGCTATGTCATACTTTTTCTACAATTCACACTTCTACAAATCTTTAGTGTACAATTGCCGACGTCTTACCCTACAAGTTGAAAGTTGATCACGCGAAATGATTGGGACGTTTTTGTTGCGGTCACATTTTGCTAGCATCCCCCTCCCCCCCTCTTAAAATGTTTCAACACCCTCGCATTTTTCTGCGAGCGTTTTTGGCTGAGCGGAATTACCACCTTGTACCTCTTCCATGCACACTTATACAGCTAGCGCTAGCGTAGTCACAGTTTCATAAGAAGGGGTTGGTGGGCTGCGCCGGCTGTGCTGTGGTTCCCATGGGGAGGAGCGGTTGTGGGAGGCCGTCCGCACCGCCCAGTCCTACCAGTCCCGGCTGCACGGGCGGTCCGGGCGGCGAGCGCATCTGGTTTATAGTGGGCGGTCTGACCATCTGAGCCTGGAATGGGTTGCTGACCGGCTTGGCTGCCGGGGGCGGTTGCGAGAGCGGTTGTGAGGGCGGCGCGATCCCGAGGAAGGGGTTCGTGACGGCTGGTTGCGCCGGCGGCGGTAGCACGGGTGGCGGGGCGGCGGGCTGGCTGATCAGGTTGTCCAGGTTCACCAGGGACATTGTTTAGAAATTGAAAAGGGTCGTCACAAAAATATACCATCCGAAAAGAGAATGTGTCCCATCTGCAAAGACAGTATTGAAGATGAATACCATTTCCTGATGATATGCCCTTGTTATGATGAAGAAAGGAAAAAGTTATTGACCATGTGTAACAACAGAACAACACTACCTAATACAAGTAGAGAAATATTCAATGTAATACTATCATGTCCCGACTCCATATCTGTCCACCTAGGCCAATATATATATAATGCTATGCAAAAGAGAAGTCGTGCTTTAACAATGTAAAATACACTATGCCGCCTTATTTTCTATTATGTTAGATTAGTATACTCATGTAGATAGTTCGTAGTTGCTAGTTATACATGTTACTTGCCATACATTGTACCTGATACAATCGTTGTGCAATAAACTTGACTGACTGACTGACTGACTGTTAAACGCGCCAACGTTGTTCTGCGAGGAAACGCCACCCCCGAGTAGGTCACCACTACCACCCGTGGACCGCGATCCCAGGAGATCGAAGCCGTCTAGGTCGTTGCTCGCCGTCTGGCTGCTGTTTCCGAATGCGTCGAAGGAGGTGCTGCTCACAGGAGCACTGCTGCTGATGGCCGGGGACCGCGCCGCGTTCGGGACAAGGCGGAGAAGGAAAAAAATAACTTGGAAGTACTTTACACCAAGAAAAACAGCTTTAGAACCTTAGTCCTCTTTCAAATGGCTTATATATCTAGTAGAGTACGATACAAGAAAAATAACAATAATTACGCCCCTTGGAAATGTAGACTCGTCCGTTACCATGTTAACGGAAATAGGTAGACGGAGTAATCTGCAGCCAAAAAATGCGGGCTGGCTCCCGGTTATAAAACCTTTTCAATTTTTTGCTCCAGCGCAAATCGTTGATTTTTTTATGAATATTTTTCATATTCATTTAAGGTCTCATTGATGAGTTTCTTCTTCCCATAGACTTCTAGGTTATAATTCGTGTTTTACATGGTCGCCTTTATAATGAAGCTACATGAAATGTCAGCAGATTTTTCATTCTCTGTTGAGCAGATTTACTCTATATAATAGAAAAAAATTGCCAATGACTAGAATCTATAGGTTTGTTGTTAATAGCAATTACAACTACAATTAGTCAATCCCAGCAAAAGGCACTTTTTCCTTGCTAGCGTACAACCGCACCACTCAGAACCCAGCGCTGTGTACCTCCGACCTAGCGCGCGGCTGTCAAACTTTACCTGCTGATTTCTTCAGGTACAAGCAAGCTTTCACCAATCGAACTTTTGATATCAGTTCGGCTGGCCAAAACCGAATTTCTCACCGCTAAAAACATGCGTCCATGCAGCCGTTCAGTATTTGGCTTGGATCTATCTTAGGGTGCCCACTCGCGGAGTAATACATCAATGAGACAAGAAGGTTACACAGTAGTGCCATCAACACTTGTGTTAGCCGCACACGCAAGCAACACGGTGACTGACTAGGAAGAAGGAAGCAAATTACCTGAGGTCTCCAAAAAGCATGATGTAAAAAGAGTACTACTCTAGGAGCCGCTTAATTGCACTTCCTATTTGCATGCAAATTCCATGCAATTATCCGGCTCGTGCAATAATGCGAAATTATCTAGCTGGACCGCACGGGTTCGGGATTCCGTGCAGTTAACAGAAGCGTGTTAATCCGTTGTGCAATTAACTGGCTTCTACTGTAGTCAATTCTTCTATTCCACCAAACGCCTATACAAATACGTAGATGGATCCATTTAAATGTGACCACTTTAATATATAGAACAGATTCTGCAACCTGTGACAACTTAACTCAACATAGGTACAGTAGAAGTCACTTAATTGCACAACGGATTAACGCACACTTCTGTTAACTGCACAGAATCCTAAAATCCCAAACCGGTGTGGTCAAGCTAGATAACTTTGCATTATTGCACCATTCGGATAATTGCACGAAATTTACTGGCAAATAGGCCGTGCAATTAAGCGGCCTCTACTGTATCAACCTTTGTGAAGTGCTAGCAGACAAAAAAAAACACAACTTATAATGATAGTCCACACAAAGTTAGTTTATTGATAACATCATGGTGCTTATTTTTTTTAATTTCGACCTTTATAACAACAAATCTTGCTGCTCCTGACAACTGGGTAAAAATACACAACAAAGCTTGCACTCGGCTACCAAAATAGAAAAGCCCCTTGCCAAAACTACCACACAAGTCATAATATCAGGCCATGTACATGTCACGGGATTTTAAAACTGAGCTGTCTAATAACAGATCATTGATCATTGCAGAACAAGTTATTTGCATCAGAGGATGTCATCATTATAAAATAAATCTGTGTGGGTTTGAAGCGAACCTCAGTCCGTAGTTACAAAAAGGAGCCCAAAGCACAGCAAGTCTAACGCTCCCATGTACAATCGACAAATTTTACATTTACACTGTTGACATAGTCAACATCAGATTTTAGTGCGTGAAGGAGGCAGTATTCTTTTTTACTTCTACCAAAATATAGTTTTCAGTACGATAATAATTATAATAATATACAATAGTAGATCGTCAGTCTTGTTCAATCATACAAAGTGAAAATGAAACAAGTCAAAAAGTAGTTTTGAAAATCATCATACAATATGCTAGTGAGCTACTTTAGATACAATTTCAGCTTTCCATCTTAAATATGACTTTAAAAACCCCATAGCTGCATCTTAGTCGCTAAGACTATAGGAAGAATTGATATAACGTTAAATTCAACATTAGCTAGTCATCATATGGTACAAACCAATATCAATATATGTTAGAGATGACAATTTGCAAACACTGGAATTTTCATGTTCACAAAACCACAACGAAAACTACCAAGTCTCAACATTAGTTTCCGCAGGGTAATAATAATGTGGATTAAATTGAAGTAAAACTCTCTGAGCTTCCTGAAAGACATAATGTAGCAAGTATTGGTACCGGTAATAAAATATCGTCTTGGATAGCAAAAGAACTTCCGAGTCACTCCCTAACATGGACTTATGTAGCAATTTGACATGGACCAGGATTTCGTCTGAAACGTAACGTTGAGCAAAGTTTCTGGGCAACTATTGTTTTGCGTATAGTCAAACCTGTACAAGAGACCACCTCTGCATAAGAACGGCTTGCCCAATATGAACACGTTTTGGTAGTCCCTTAGATAACGTTTGCCACAAGCATTAAGAAACCTGTCTATGGTGACCAACTATCTTAATTGGTCGCCAAAGTGGTCTTCTTGTGCAATTTTGACTCTGCATTATTTGGTTTAACTGCGCAAAAATACGTCAGACACAACAGAAGACATCAAGCTGACAGCAGAATACTGCTAGTCGTTACAGCAGAGTCAACCAAATTTTTCAGTCAGAGTTGGACTCGAATTCAGTCGAGACAACTGTAAAGAAGAAATGTCACAGTTGACAAAGTCTCCAGTCAGACGACTCAGACTTGAGTTCAGTAAAAACAACTGGAAAGATGAAATGTACAAGTCTACCAAGTTTCCAGTTGGACGAGACAGACTTGAGTTAAGACAAATGTAAAGATAGAGACGACAGAGTCAAACAAGTCTCCTGTCAGACTCGAGTTCAGTAAAGACAACTGGTAAGAAGACACGTCAGATGATCAAGTCTCGCTGGGAAGTTACAGCAGAGTCTCCAGTAAGACAAGTCAGCTTACCACCCTTTCTTGTGGGTCTACTTTAGAATGTGTCCAAACAGTTTTTGCAGCAGTCTTCAGCTTGCACCATTCAAGTTATGAAGAAATGGTATGCCGTGAGGGTGTTATGATATATGAGCAGACTTGTACATTTTGTTAAATATCTAAGTTTTTATATTACATCATACATGGTAAAACATATAATTCAGTCCGTCTGATGCCTGTTCTGACAGTTAAAACAAGTAAAAATGCTGTTGAACAAACATTGTTTTTCCATACTGCTTGATTCAAGTGCTGAAGCTTTGTACTTTGAGTTTTTGTAAAACAGTGTTGTGAAAAGAAGTTTACAACTATGTATTATCCTGTAAAACATTGCTTGTGATGAAAAATATTCTGTCCCCTCTCATTGACACAGAAAGTTGGTATCCTCAACATGGAAAAGATCAAGCAAGAAGAAACCATTGAAACATGTTCGCTGCACAAGATTTTGGAAAAAAATATATCAGTTAGAATAGTGTGTCCATTTCTGCAAGGAGTGACTGAGAAGATGAGAATTAAAAGCACCTGGCATTGTGCAAACTTAGCACAGCCTGATTGTCAATTTACATGTACTACGAAACCATATTTCAAAATATCCAGTTAGCATCAGACTCTGTGAATTTAGAGGCATTATTCCTACCATCTGCATAATGGTGTGTTTCTCTTCCATACAACTCCCCTAAGTCTTGGAATTGAGTTATCCAAGTCCATACTAAAAGTATGTCATCCAAAACTGTTGAAACACACTTTGTAGTTGAAACACACTGACTGTGATATCATTTGTAGTCGCATTTTCTCACGCCTTTTCTTACAAAAATGGAGTCGACTGGTACGGTAACATCGTGGGTTGAGACTCGAAAGCAAAGCACACTATCTCAGTACAAGAACCATAGCTCTCGTGTCAGCATCCGAGACCCAAACTGTACGATAGATATTTACAAACACACAGCGCATGTGCAGGGGGCACAGAATACCAAGGGCTTGTCTACATCTTATGCTTCATTCACTTCTACTAGCTGACAGACCTTTCCCCTAGAAACGCTGGGCTATGTCATACTTTTTCTACAATTCACACTTCTACAAATCTTTAGTGTACAATTGCCGACGTCTGACCCTACAAGTTGAAAGTTGATCACGTGAAATGATTGGGACGTTTTTTTTTTTTTTTTTGCGGTCACATTTTGCTAGCATCCCCCCTCCCACCCTATTAAAATGTTTCAACATCCTCGCATTTTTCTGCGAGTGTTTTTGGCTGAGCGGAATTACCACCTTGTACCTCTTCCATGCACACTTATACAGCTAGCGCTAGTGCAGTCACAGTTTCATAAGAAGGGGTTGGTTGGTTGCGCCGGCTGTGCTGTGGTTCCCATGGGGAGGAGCGGTTGTGGGAGGCCGTCCGCACCGCCCAGTCCTACCAGTCCCGGTTGCAAGGGCGGTCCGGGCGGCGAGCGCATCTGGTTTATAGTGGGCGGTCTGACCATCTGGGCCTGGAATGGGTTGCTGACCGGCTTGGATGCCGCCGGGGGCGGTTGCGAGAGCGGTTGTGAGGGCGGCGCGATCCCGAGGAAGGGGTTTGTCACAGCTGGTTGCGCCGGCGGCGGTAGCACGGGCGGCGGGGCGGCGGGCTGGCTGATCAGGTTGTCCAGGTTCACCAGGGACGAATTCTCGCCAAGGAAGGTCTCCGGCGTCTTCTGCTTGCCGCCCGGCTGCATGGGTAAACCCTGGTCGAGCCCCATCATGTTAAACGCGCCAACGTTGTTCTGCGAGGAAACGCCGCCCCCGAGTAGGTCGCCACTGCCACCCGTGGACCGCGATCCCAGGAGATCGAAGCCGTCTAGGTCGTTGCTCGCTGTCTGGCTGCTGTTTCCGAATGCGTCGAAGGAGGTGCTGCTCACAGGAGCACTGCTGCTGATGGCCGGGGACCGCGTTCGGGACAAGGCGGAGAAGGCAAAAAATAACTTGGAAGTAGTTTACACCAAGAAAAACAGCTATAGAACCTTAGTCCTCTTTCAAATGGCTTATATATCTAGTAGAGTACGATACAACAAAAATAACAATAATAACGCCCCTTGGAAATGTAGACTCGTCCGTTACCATGTTAACGGAAATAGGTAGACGGAGTAATCTGCAGCCAAAATATGCGGGCTGGCGCCCGGTTATAAAACCTTTTCAATTATTTGCTCCAGCGCAAATCGTTGATTTTTTATGAATATTTTTCATATTCATTTAAGGTCTCATTGATGAGTTTCTTCTTCCTATAGACTTCTAGGTTATAATTCGTGTTTTACATGGTCGCCTTTATAATGAAGCTACATGAAATGTCAGCAGATTTTTCATTCTCTGTTGAGCAGATTTACTCTATATAATAGAAAAAAATTGCCAATGACTAGAATCCATAGGTTTGTTGTTAATAGCAATTACAAGCTACAATTAGTCAATCCCAGCAAAAGGCACCTTTTCATTGCTTGCTAGCGTACAGCCGCACCACTCAGAACCCAGGACTGTGTACCTCCGCCCTAGCGCGCGGCTGTCAAACTTTACCTGCTGATTTCTTCAGTTACAAGCAAGCTTTCACCAATCGAACTTTTTGATATCAGTTCGGCTGGCCAAAAGCGAATTTCTCACCGCTAAAAACATGCGTCCATGCAGCCGTTCAGTTTTTGGCTCGGATCTACTTCAGGGTGCCCACTCGCGGAGTAATACATCAATGAGACAAGAAGGTTACACAGTAGTGCCATCAACACTTGTGTTAGCCGCACACGCAAGCAACACGGTGACTGACTAGGAAGAAGGAAGCAAAACACCTGAGGTCTCCAAAAAGCATGATGTAAAAAGAGTACTACTCTAGGAGCCGCTTAATTGCACTTCCTATTTGCCAGCAAATTCCATGCAATTATCCGGCTCGTGCAATTATGCGAAATTATCTAGCTGGACCGCACGGGTTTGGGATTCCGTGCAGTTAACAGAAGTGTGTGTTAATCCGTTGTGCAATTAACCGGCTTCTACTGTAGTCAATTCTTCTATTCCACCAAACGCCAATCCAAATACCTTTAAGGGTCCATTGAAATGTGACCACTTTAATATATAGAACAGATGCTGCAACCTGTGACGACAACTCAACATAGGTACAGTAGAAGTCACTTAATTGCACAACGGATTAACGCACACTTCTGTTAACTGCACAGAATCCTAAAATCCCAAACCGATGCGGTCCAGCTTGATAACTTTGCATTATTGCACCAGTCGGATAATTGCATGAAATTCACTGGCAAATAGGCTGTGCAATAAAGCGACCTCTACTGTATCAACCTTTGTGAAGTGGTAGCGGACAAAAAAAAAAACACAAGTTGTAATGATAGTCCACACAAAGTTAGTTTATTGATAACATCATGGTGCTTATTTTTTTAATTTCGACCTTTATAACAACAAATCTTGCTGCTCCTGACAACTGGGTAAAAATACACAACAAAGCTTGCACTCGGCTACCAAAATAGAAAAGCCCCTTGCCAAAACTACCACACAAGTCATAATATTAGGCCATGTACATGTCACAGGATTTTAAAACTGAGCTGTCTAATAACAGATCATTGATCATTGCAGAACAAGTTATTTGCATCAGAGGATGTCATCATTATAAAATAAATCTGTGTGGGTTTGAAGCGAACCTCAGTCCGTAGTTACAAAAAGGAGCCCAAAGCACAGCAAGTCTAACGCTCCCATGTACAATCGACAAATTTTACATTTACACTGTTGACATAGTCAACATCAGATTTTAGTGCGTGAAGGAGGCAGTATTCTTTTTTACTTCTACCAAAATATAGTTTTCAGTACGATAATAATTATAATAATATACAATAGTAGATCGTCAGTCTTGTTCAATCATACAAAGTGAAAATGAAACAAGTCAAAAAGTAGTTTTGAAAATCATCATACAATATGCTAGTGAGCTACTTTAGATACAATTTCAGCTTTCCATCTTAAATATGACTTTAAAAACCCCATAGCTGCATCTTAGTCGCTAAGACTATAGGAAGAATTGATATAACGTTAAATTCAACATTAGCTAGTCATCATATGGTACAAACCAATATCAATATATGTTAGAGATGACAATTTGCAAACACTGGAATTTTCATGTTCACAAAACCACAACGAAAACTACCAAGTCTCAACATTAGTTTCCACAGGGTAATAATAATGTGGAGTAAATTGAAGTAAAACTCTCTGAGCTTCCTGAAAGACATAATGTAGCAAGTATTGGTACCGGTAATAAAATATCGTCTTGGATAGCAAAACAACTTCCGAGTCACTCCCTGACAGGGACTGATGTAGCGATTTAACTTGGACCAGGATTTCGTCTGAAACTTAACATTGAGCAAACTTTCTGGGTACTAATTATTGTTTTGCATATAGTCAAACCTGTACAAGAGACCACCTCTGCATAAGAACGGCTTGCCTAATATGAACACGTTTTGGTAGTCCCTTAGATAACGTTTGCCACAAGCATTAAGAAACCTGTCTATGGTGACCAACTATCTTAATTGGTCGCCAAAGTGGTCTTCTTGTGCAATTTTGACTCTGCATTATTTGGTTTAACTGCGCAAAAATACGTCAGACACAACAGAAGACATCAAGCTGACAGCAGAATACTGCGAGTCGTTATAGCAGAGTCAACCAAATTTTTCAGTCAGAGTTGGACTTGAGTTCAGTCGAGACAACTGTAAAGAAGAAATGTCACAGTTGACAAAGTCTCCAGTCAGACAACTCAGACTTGAGTTCAGTAAAAACAACTGGAAAGAAGAAATGTACAAGTCTACCAAGTTTCCAGTTGGACGAGACAGACTTGAGTTAAGACAAATGTAAAGATAGAAACGACAGAGTCAAACAAGTCTCCTGTCAGACTCGAGTTCAGTAAAGACAACTGGTAAGAAGACACGTCAGATGATCAAGTCTCGCTGGGAAGTTACAGCAGAGTCTCCAGTAAGACAAGTCAGCTTACAACACTTTCTTGTGGGTCTACTTTAGAATGTGTCCAAACAGTTTTTGCAGCAGTCTTCAGCTTGCACCATTCAAGTTATACAGAAATGGTATGCCATGAGGGTGTTATGACATATGAGCAGACTTGTACATTTTGTTAAATATTTAAGTTTTCATATTACATCATACATGGTAAAACATATAATTCAGTCTGTCTGATGCCTGTTCTGACAGTTAAAACAAATAAAAATGCTGTTGAACAAACATTGTTTTTCCATACTGCTTGATTCAATGGCTGGAGCTTTGTACTTTGAGTGTTTGTAAAACAGTGTTGTGAAAAGAAGTTTACAACTATGTATTATCCTGTAAAACATTGCTTGTGATCAAAAATATTCTGTCCCCTCTCATTGACACAGAAAGTTGGTATCCTCAACATGGAAAAGATCAAGCAAGAAGAAACCACGGAAACATGTTCGCTGCACAAGATTTGGGAAAAAACATATCAGTTGGAAAAGTGTATTTCTGCAAGGAGTGACTGAGAAGATGAGAATTAAAAGCACCTGGCATTGTGCAAACTAAGCACAGCCTGATTGTCAATTTACATGTACTACGAAACCATGTTTCAAAATATCCAGTTAGCATCAGACTCTGTGAATTTAGAAGCATTATTCCTACCATCTGCATAATGGTGTGTTTCACTTCCCTTCATCTTCCCTAAGTCTCGGAATCGAGTTGTCCAAGTCCAGACTAAAAGTATGTCATCCAAAACTTTTGAAACACTTTGTAGTTGAAACACACTGACTGTGATATCATTTGTAGTCGCATTTTCTCACGCCTTTTCTTAAAAAAATGGAGTCGACTGGTACGGTAACATCGTGGGTTGAGACTCGAAAGCAAAGCATACTATCTCAGTACAAGAACCATAGCTCTCGTGTCAGCATCCGAGACCCAAACTGTACGATAGATATTTACAAACACACAGCGCATGTGCAGGGGGCACAGAATACCAAGGGCTTGTCTACATCTTATGCTTCATTCACTTCTACTAGCTGACAGACCTTTCCCCTAGAAACGCTGGGCTATGTCATACTTTTTCTACAATTCACACTTCTACAAATCTTTAGTGTACAATTGCCGACGTCTTACCCTACAAGTTGAAAGTTGATCACGCGAAATGATTGGGACGTTTTTGTTGCGGTCACATTTTGCTAGCATCCCCCTCCCCCCCTCTTAAAATGTTTCAACACCCTCGCATTTTTCTGCGAGCGTTTTTGGCTGAGCGGAATTACCACCTTGTACCTCTTCCATGCACACTTATACAGCTAGCGCTAGCGTAGTCACAGTTTCATAAGAAGGGGTTGGTGGGCTGCGCCGGCTGTGCTGTGGTTCCCATGGGGAGGAGCGGTTGTGGGAGGCCGTCCGCACCGCCCAGTCCTACCAGTCCCGGCTGCACGGGCGGTCCGGGCGGCGAGCGCATCTGGTTTATAGTGGGCGGTCTGACCATCTGAGCCTGGAATGGGTTGCTGACCGGCT
>NC_049991.1:20301725-20337550 GCF_000003815.2 Branchiostoma floridae | reverse complement strand
CGGGGCGGCCGGCTGGCTGATCAGGTTGTCCAGGTTCACCAGTGACGAGTTCTCGCCAAGGAACGTCTCCGGCGTCTTCTGCTTGCCGCCCGGCTGCATCGGTAAACCCTGGTCGAGCCCCATCATGTTAAACGCGCCAACGTTGTTCTGCGAGGAAACGCCGCCCCCGAGTAGGTCGCCCATACCTCCCGTGGACCGCGATCCCAGGAGATCGAAGCCGTCTAGATCGTTGCTCGCCGTCTGGCTGCTGTTTCCGAATGCGTCGAAGGAGGTGCTGCTCACAGGAGCACTGCTGCTGATGGCCGGGGACCGCGTTCGGGACAAGGCGGAGAAGGCAAAAAATAACTTGGAAGTAGTTTACACCAAGAAAAACAGCTTTAGAACCTTAGTCATCTTTCAAATGGCTTATATATCTAGTAGAGTACGATACAAGAAAAATAACAATAATTACGCCCCTTGGAAATGTAGACTCGTCCGTTACCATGTTAACGGAAATAGGTAGACGGAGTAATCTGCAGCCAAAAAATGCGGGCTGGCGCCCGGTTATAAAACCTTTTCAATTTTTTGCTCCAGCGCAAATCGTTGATTTTTATGAATATTTTTCATATTCATTTAAGGTCTCATTGATAATTTTCTTCTTCCCATAGTCTTCTAGATTATAATTATTGTTTTACATGGTCGCCTTTATAATGAAGCTACATGAAATGTCAGCAGATTTTTCATTCTCTGTTGAGCAGATTTACTCTATATAATAGAAAAAAATTGCCAATGACTAGAATCTATAGGTTTGTTGTTAATAGCAATTACAACTACAATTAGTCAATCCCAGCAAAAGGCACTTTTTCCTTGCTAGCGTACAACCGCACCACTCAGAACCCAGCGCTGTGTACCTCCGACCTAGCGCGCGGCTGTCAAACTTTACCTGCTGATTTCTTCAGGTACAAGCAAGCTTTCACCAATCGAACTTTTGATATCAGTTCGGCTGGCCAAAACCGAATTTCTCACCGCTAAAAACATGCGTCCATGCAGCCGTTCAGTTTTTGGCTCGGATCTACTTCAGGGTGCCCACTCGCGGAGTAATACATCAATGAGACAAGAAGGTTACACAGTAGTGCCATCAACACTTGTGTTAGCCGCACACGCAAGCAACACGGTGACTGACTAGGAAGAAGGAAGCAAAACACCTGAGGTCTCCAAAAAGCATGATGTAAAAAGAGTACTACTCTAGGAGCCGCTTAATTGCACTTCCTATTTGCCAGCAAATTCCATGCAATTATCCGGCTCGTGCAATTATGCGAAATTATCTAGCTGGACCGCACGGGTTTGGGATTCCGTGCAGTTAACAGAAGTGTGTGTTAATCCGTTGTGCAATTAACCGGCTTCTACTGTAGTCAATTCTTCTATTCCACCAAACGCCAATCCAAATACCTTTAAGGGTCCATTGAAATGTGACCACTTTAATATATAGAACAGATGCTGCAACCTGTGACGACAACTCAACATAGGTACAGTAGAAGTCACTTAATTGC
This sequence comes from Branchiostoma floridae, assembly GCF_000003815.2. Taxonomy (NCBI): domain Eukaryota; kingdom Metazoa; phylum Chordata; class Leptocardii; order Amphioxiformes; family Branchiostomatidae; genus Branchiostoma; species Branchiostoma floridae. Next base: position 20,336,021 of record NC_049991.1, on the reverse strand, counting down.
ACAACGGATTAACGCACACTTCTGTTAACTGCACAGAATCCTAAAATCCCAAACCGATGCGGTCCAGCTTGATAACTTTGCATTATTGCACCAGTCGGATAATTGCATGAAATTCACTGGCAAATAGGCTGTGCAATAAAGCGACCTCTACTGTATCAACCTTTGTGAAGTGGTAGCGGACAAAAAAAAAAACACAAGTTGTAATGATAGTCCACACAAAGTTAGTTTATTGATAACATCATGGTGCTTATTTTTTTAATTTCGACCTTTATAACAACAAATCTTGCTGCTCCTGACAACTGGGTAAAAATACACAACAAAGCTTGCACTCGGCTACCAAAATAGAAAAGCCCCTTGCCAAAACTACCACACAAGTCATAATATTAGGCCATGTACATGTCACAGGATTTTAAAACTGAGCTGTCTAATAACAGATCATTGATCATTGCAGAACATGTTATTTGCATCAGAGGATGTCATCATCATAAATTAAATCTGTGTGGGTTTTAAGCGAACCTCAGTCCGTAGTTACAAAAAGGAGCCCAAAGCACAGCAAGTCTAACGCTCCCATGTACAATCGACAAATTTTACATTTACACTTTTGACATAGTCAACATCAGATTTTAGTGCGTGAAGGAGGCAGTATTCTTTTTACTTCTACCAAAATATGGTTTTCAGTACGATAATAATTATAATGATATACAATAAAGTAGATCGTCAGTCTTGTTCAATCATACAAAGTGAAAATGAAACAAGTCAAAAAGTAGTTTTGAAAATCATCATACAATATGCTATTGAGCTACTTTAGATACAATTTCAGCTTTCCATCTTAAATATGACTTTAAAAACCCCATAGCTGCATCTTAGTCGTTAAGACTATAGGAAGAATTGATATAACGTTAAATTCAACATTAGCTAGTCATCATATGGTACAAACCAATATCAATATATGTTAGAGATGACAATTTGCAAACACTGGAATCTTCATGTTCACAAAACCACAACGAAAACTACCAAGTCTCAACATTAGTTTCCACAGGGTAATAATAATGTGGAGTAAATTGAAGTAAAACTCTCTGAGCTTCCTGAAAGACATAATGTAGCAAGTATTGGTACCGGTAATAAAATATCGTCTTGGATAGCAAAACAACTTCCGAGTCACTCCCTGACAGGGACTGATGTAGCGATTTAACTTGGACCAGGATTTCGTCTGAAACTTAACATTGAGCAAACTTTCTGGGTACTAATTATTGTTTTGCATATAGTCAAACCTGTACAAGAGACCACCTCTGCATAAGAACGGCTTGCCTAATATGAACACGTTTTGGTAGTCCCTTAGATAACGTTTGCCACAAGCATTAAGAAACCTGTCTATGGTGACCAACTATCTTAATTGGTCGCCAAAGTGGTCTTCTTGTGCAATTTTGACTCTGCATTATTTGGTTTAACTGCGCAAAAATACGTCAGACACAACAGAAGACATCAAGCTGACAGCAGAATACTGCGAGTCGTTATAGCAGAGTCAACCAAATTTTTCAGTCAGAGTTGGACTTGAGTTCAGTCGAGACAACTGTAAAGAAGAAATGTCACAGTTGACAAAGTCTCCAGTCAGACGACTCAGACTTGAGTTCAGTAAAAACAACTGGAAAGAAGAAAGGTACAAGTCTACCAAGTTTCCAGTTGGACGAGACAGACTTGAGTTAAGACAAATGTAAAGATAGAAACGACAGAGTCAAACAAGTCTCCTGTCAGACTCGAGTTCAGTAAAGAAATACTGGTAAGAAGACACGTCAGATGATCAAGTCTCGCTGGGAAGTTACAGCAGAGTCTCCAGTAAGACAAGTCAGCTTACAACACTTTCTTGTGGCTCTACTTTAGAATGTGTCCAAACAGATTTTGCAGCAGTCTTCAGCTTGCACCATTTAAGTTATGAAGAAATGGTATGCCGTGAGGGTGTTATAACATATGAGCAGACTTGTACATTTTGTTAAATATTTAAGTTTTCATATTACATCATACATGGTAAAACATATAATTCAGTCTGTCTGATGCCTGTTCTGACAGTTAAAACAAGTAAAAATGCTGTTGAACAAACATTGTTTTTCCATACTGCTTGATTCAAGTGCTGAAGATTTGTACTTTGAGTGTTTGTAAAACAGTGTTGTGAAAAGAAGTTTACAACTATGTATTATCCTGTAAAACATTGCTTGTGATCAAAAATATTCTGTCCCCTCTCACTGACACAGAAAGTTGGTATCCTCAACATGGAAAAGATCAAGCAAGAAGAAACCATTGAAACATGTTCGCTGCACAAGATTTTGGAGAAAAAAACATATCAGCTGGAAAAGTGCGTCCATTTCTGCAAGGAGTGACTGAGAAGATGAGAATTAAAAGCACCTGGCATTGTGCAAACTTAGGACAGCCTGATTGTCAATTTACATGTACTACGAAACCATATTTCAAAATATCCAGTTAGCATCAGACTCTGTGAATTTAGAAGCATTATTCCTACCATCTGCATAATGGTGTGTTTCACTTCCCTTCATCTTCCCTAAGTCTCGGAATGGAGTTGTCCAAGTCCAGACTAAAAGTATGTCATTCAAAACTGTTGAAACACACTTTGTAGTTGAAACACACTGACTGTGATATCATTTGTAGTCGCATTTTCTCACGCCTTTTCTTACAAAAATGGAGTCGACTGGTACGGTAACATCGTGGGTTGAGACTCGAAAGCAAAGCACACTATCTCAGTACAAGAACCATAGCTCTCATTTCAGCATCCGAGACCCAAACTGTACGATAGATATTTACAAACACACAGCGCATGTGCTGGGGGCACAGAATACCAAGGGCTTGTCTACATCTTATGCTTCATTCACTTCTACTAGCTGACAGACCTTTCCTCTAGAAACGCTGGGCTATGTCATACTTTTTCTACGATTCACACTTCTACAAATCTTTAGTGTACAATTGCCGACGTCTTACCCTACTAGTTGAAAGTTGATCACGCGAAATGATTGGGACGTTTTTGTTGCGGTCACATTTTGCTAGCATCCCCCTCCCCCCCTCTTAAAATGTTTCAACACCCTCGCATTTTTCTGCGAGCGTTTTTGGCTGAGCGGAATTACCACCTTGTACCTCTTCCATGCACACTTATACAGCTAGCGCTAGCGTAGTCACAGTTTCATAAGAAGGGGTTGGTGGGCTGCGCCGGCTGTGCTGTGGTTCCCATGGGGAGGAGCGGTTGTGGGAGGCCGTCCGCACCGCCCAGTCCTACCAGTCCCGGCTGCACGGGCGGTCCGGGCGGCGAGCGCATCTGGTTTATAGTGGGCGGTCTGACCATCTGAGCCTGGAATGGGTTGCTGACCGGCTTGGCTGCCGGGGGCGGTTGCGAGAGCGGTTGTGAGGGCGGCGCGATCCCGAGGAAGGGGTTCGTGACGGCTGGTTGCGCCGGCGGCGGTAGCACGGGTGGCGGGGCGGCGGGCTGGCTGATCAGGTTGTCCAGGTTCACCAGGGACATTGTTTAGAAATTGAAAAGGGTCGTCACAAAAATATACCATCCGAAAAGAGAATGTGTCCCATCTGCAAAGACAGTATTGAAGATGAATACCATTTCCTGATGATATGCCCTTGTTATGATGAAGAAAGGAAAAAGTTATTGACCATGTGTAACAACAGAACAACACTACCTAATACAAGTAGAGAAATATTCAATGTAATACTATCATGTCCCGACTCCATATCTGTCCACCTAGGCCAATATATATATAATGCTATGCAAAAGAGAAGTCGTGCTTTAACAATGTAAAATACACTATGCCGCCTTATTTTCTATTATGTTAGATTAGTATACTCATGTAGATAGTTCGTAGTTGCTAGTTATACATGTTACTTGCCATACATTGTACCTGATACAATCGTTGTGCAATAAACTTGACTGACTGACTGACTGACTGTTAAACGCGCCAACGTTGTTCTGCGAGGAAACGCCACCCCCGAGTAGGTCACCACTACCACCCGTGGACCGCGATCCCAGGAGATCGAAGCCGTCTAGGTCGTTGCTCGCCGTCTGGCTGCTGTTTCCGAATGCGTCGAAGGAGGTGCTGCTCACAGGAGCACTGCTGCTGATGGCCGGGGACCGCGCCGCGTTCGGGACAAGGCGGAGAAGGAAAAAAATAACTTGGAAGTACTTTACACCAAGAAAAACAGCTTTAGAACCTTAGTCCTCTTTCAAATGGCTTATATATCTAGTAGAGTACGATACAAGAAAAATAACAATAATTACGCCCCTTGGAAATGTAGACTCGTCCGTTACCATGTTAACGGAAATAGGTAGACGGAGTAATCTGCAGCCAAAAAATGCGGGCTGGCTCCCGGTTATAAAACCTTTTCAATTTTTTGCTCCAGCGCAAATCGTTGATTTTTTTATGAATATTTTTCATATTCATTTAAGGTCTCATTGATGAGTTTCTTCTTCCCATAGACTTCTAGGTTATAATTCGTGTTTTACATGGTCGCCTTTATAATGAAGCTACATGAAATGTCAGCAGATTTTTCATTCTCTGTTGAGCAGATTTACTCTATATAATAGAAAAAAATTACCAATGACTAGAATCCATAGGTTTGTTGTTAATAGCAATTACAAGCTACAATTAGTCAATCCCAGCAAAAGGCACTTTTTCCTTGCTAGCGTACAACCGCACCACTCAGAACCCAGGACTGTGTACCTCCGACCTAGCGCGCGGCTGTCAAACTTTACCTGCTGATTTCTTCAGTTACAAGCAAGCTTTCACCAATCTAACTTTTGATATCAGTTCGGCTGGCCAAAACCGAATTTCTCACCGCTAAAAACATGCGTCCGTGCAGCCGTTCAGTTTTTGGCTAGGATCTATTTGAGGATGCCCACTCGCGGACTAATACATCAATCAGACAAGAAGGTTACACAGTAGTGATATCAACACTTGTGTTAGCCGCACACGCAAGCAACACGGTGACTGACTAGGAAGAAGGAAGCAAAACACCCGAGGTCTCCAAAAAGCATGATGTAAAAAGAGTACTACTCTAGGAGCCGCTTAATTGCACTTCCTATTTGCATGCAAATTCCATGCAATTATCCGGCTCGTGCAATAATGCGAAATTATCTAGCTGGACCGCATCGGTTTGGGATTCCGTGCAGTTAACAGAAGTGTGTGTTAATCCGTTGTGCAATTAACCGGCTTCTACTGTAGGCGATTCTTCTATTCCACCAAACGCCTATCCAAATACGTAGATGGATCCATTTAAATGTGACCACTTTAATATATAGAACAGATGCTGCAACCTGTGACAACTGAACTCAACATAGGTACAGTAGAAGTCACTTAATTGCACAACGGATTAACGCACACTTCTGTTAACTGCACAGAATCCTAAAATCCCAAACCGGTGCGGTCCAGCTTGATAACTTTGCATTATTGCACCAGTCGGATAATTGCATGAAATTCACTGGCAAATAGGCTGTGCAATATAGCGCTAGAGGACAAAAAAAAACACAACTTATAATGATAGTCCACACAAAGTTAGTTTATTGATAACATCATGGTGCTTATTTTTTTTAATTTCGACCTTTATAACAACAAATCTTGCTGCTCCTGACAACTGGGTAAAAATACACAACAAAGCTTGCACTCGGCTACCAAAATAGAAAAGCCCATTGCCAAAACTACCACACAAGTCATAATATCAGGCCATGTACATGTCACGGGATTTTAAAACTGACCTGTCTAACAACAGATCATTGATCATTGCAGAACAAGTTATTTGCATCAGAGGATGTCATCATTATAAATTAAATCTGTGTGGGTTTTAAGTGAACCTCAGTCCGTAGTTACAAAAAGGAGCCCAAAGCACAGCAAGTCTAACGCTCCCATGTACAATCGACAAATTTTACATTTACACTTTTGAGATAGTCAACATCAGATTTTAGTGCGTGAAGGAGGCAGTATTCTTTTTACTTCTACCAAAATATAGTTTTCAGTACGATAATAATTATAATAATATACAATAGTAGATCGTCAGTCTTGTTCAATCATACAAAGTGAAAATGAAACAAGTCAAAAAGTAGTTTTGAAAATCATCATACAATATGCTAGTGAGCTACTTTAGATACAATTTCAGCTTTCCATCTTAAATATGACTTTAAAAACCCCATAGCTGCATCTTAGTCGCTAAGACTATAGGAAGAATTGATATAACGTTAAATTCAACATTAGCTAGTCATCATATGGTACAAACCAATATCAATATATGTTAGAGATGACAATTTGCAAACACTGGAATTTTCATGTTCACAAAACCACAACGAAAACTACCAAGTCTCAACATTAGTTTCCGCAGGGTAATAATAATGTGGATTAAATTGAAGTAAAACTCTCTGAGCTTCCTGAAAGACATAATGTAGCAAGTATTGGTACCGGTAATAAAATATCGTCTTGGATAGCAAAAGAACTTCCGAGTCACTCCCTAACATGGACTTATGTAGCAATTTGACATGGACCAGGATTTCGTCTGAAACGTAACGTTGAGCAAAGTTTCTGGGCAACTATTGTTTTGCGTATAGTCAAACCTGTACAAGAGACCACCTCTGCATAAGAACGGCTTGCCCAATATGAACACGTTTTGGTAGTCCCTTAGATAACGTTTGCCACAAGCATTAAGAAACCTGTCTATGGTGACCAACTATCTTAATTGGTCGCCAAAGTGGTCTTCTTGTGCAATTTTGACTCTGCATTATTTGGTTTAACTGCGCAAAAATACGTCAGACACAACAGAAGACATCAAGCTGACAGCAGAATACTGCTAGTCGTTACAGCAGAGTCAACCAAATTTTTCAGTCAGAGTTGGACTCGAATTCAGTCGAGACAACTGTAAAGAAGAAATGTCACAGTTGACAAAGTCTCCAGTCAGACGACTCAGACTTGAGTTCAGTAAAAACAACTGGAAAGATGAAATGTACAAGTCTACCAAGTTTCCAGTTGGACGAGACAGACTTGAGTTAAGACAAATGTAAAGATAGAGACGACAGAGTCAAACAAGTCTCCTGTCAGACTCGAGTTCAGTAAAGACAACTGGTAAGAAGACACGTCAGATGATCAAGTCTCGCTGGGAAGTTACAGCAGAGTCTCCAGTAAGACAAGTCAGCTTACCACCCTTTCTTGTGGGTCTACTTTAGAATGTGTCCAAACAGTTTTTGCAGCAGTCTTCAGCTTGCACCATTCAAGTTATGAAGAAATGGTATGCCGTGAGGGTGTTATGATATATGAGCAGACTTGTACATTTTGTTAAATATTTAAGTTTTCATATTACATCTTACATGCTAAAACATATAATTCAGTCTGTCTGATGCCTGTTCTGAAAACAGTTAAAACAAGTAAAAATGCTATTGAAAAAACATTGTTTTTCCATACTGCTTGATTCAATTGCTGAAGATTTGTACTTTGAGTGTTTGTAAAACAGTGTTGTGAAAAGAAGTTTACAACTATGTATTATCCTGTAAAACATTGCTTGTGATCAAAAATATTCTGCCCCCTCTCATTGACACAGAAAGTTGGTATCCTCAACATGGAAAAGATCAAGCAAGAAGAAACCATCGAAACATGTTTGCTGCATAAGATTTTGGAAAAAACATATCAGCTGGAAAAGTGCGTCCATTTCTGCAAGGAGCGACTGAGAAGATGAGAATTAAAAGCACCTGGCATTGTGCAAACTTAGCACAGCCTGATTGTCAATTTACATGTACTACGAAACCATATTTCAAAATATCCAGATAGCATCAGACTCTGTGAATTTAGAAGCATTATTCCTACCATCTGCATAATGGTGTGTTTCACTTCCCTTCATCTTCCCTAAGTCTCGGAATCGAGTTGTCCGAGTCCAGACTAAAAGTATGTCATCCAAAACTGTTGAAACACACTTTGTAGTTGAAACACACTGACTGCGATATCATTTGTAGTCGCATTTTCTCACGCCTTTTCTTACAAAAATGGAGTCGACTGGTACGGTAACATCGTGGCTTGAGACTCGAAAGCAAAGCACACTATCTCAGTACAAGAACCATAGCTCTCGTGTCGGCATCCGAGACCCAAACTGTACGATAGATATTTACAAACACACAGCGCATGTGCAGGGGGCACAGAATACCAAGGGCTTGTCTACATCTTATGCTTCATTCACTTCTACTAGCTGACAGACCTTTCCCCTAGAAACGCTGGGCTATGTCATACTTTTCTACAATTCACACTTCTACAAATCTTTAGTGTACAATTGCCAACGTCTGACCCTACAAGTTGAAAGTTGATCACGTGAAATGATAGGGACGTTTTTTTTGCGGTCACATTTTGCTAGCATCCCCCCCTCTTAAAATGTTTCGACACCCTCGCATTTTTCTGCGAGCCTTTTTTGGCTGAGCGGAATTACCACCTTGTACCTCTTCCATGCACACTTATACAGCTAGCGCTAGTGTAGTCACAGTTTCATAAGAAGGGGTTGGTGGGCTGCGCCGGTTGTGCTGTGGTTCCCATGGGGAGGAGCGGTTGTGGGAGGCCGTCCGCACCGCCCAGTCCTACCAGTCCCGGTTGCACGGGCGGTCCGGGCGGCGAGCGCATCTGGTTTATAGTGGGCGGTCTGACCATCTGAGCCTGGAATGGGTTGCTGACCGGCTTGGATGCCGGGGGCGGTTGCGAGAGCGGTTGTGAGGGCGGCGCGATCCCGAGGAAGGGGTTTGTCACGGCCGGTTGCGCCGGCGGCGGTAGCACGGGTGGCGGGGCGGCGGGCTGGCTGATCAGGTTATCCAGGTTCACCAGGGACGAGTTCTCGCCAAGGAACGTCTCCGGAGTCTTCTGCTTGCCGCCCGGCTGCATGGGTAAACCCTGGTCGAGCCCCATCATGTTAAACGCGTCAACGTTGTTCTGCGAGGAAACGCCGCCCCCGAGTAGGTCGCCACTGCCACCCGTTGACCGGGAACCCAGGAGATCGAAGCCGTCTAGGTCATTGCTCGCTGTCTGGCTGCTGTTTCCGAATGCGTCGAAGGAGGTGCTGCTAACAGGAGCACTGCAGCTGATGGCCGGGGACCGCGTTCGGGACAAGGCGGAGAAGCAAAAAAATAACTTGGAAGTAGTTTACACCAAGAAAAACAGCTATAGAACCTTAGTCCTCTTTCAAATGGCTTATATATCTAGTAGAGTACGATACAACAAAAAGAACAATAATAACGCCCCTTGGAAATGTAGACTCGTCCGTTACCATGTTAACGGAAATAGGTAGACGGAGTAATCTGCAGCCAAAAAATGCGGGCTGGCGCCCGGTTATAAAACCTTTTCAATTTTTTGCTCCAGCGCAAATCGTTGATTTTTTTATGAATATTTTTCATATTCATTTCAGGTCTCATTGATGAGTTTCTTCTTCCCATAGACTTCTAGGTTATAATTCTTGTTTTACATGGTCGCCTTTATAATGAAGCTACATGAAATGTCAGCAGATTTTTCATTCTCTGTTGAGCAGATTTACTCTATATAATAGAAAAAAAATTGCCAATGACTAGAATCCAAAGGTTTGTTGTTCATAGCAATTACAAGCTACAATTAGTCAATCCCAGCAAAAGGCACTTTTTCCTTGCTAGCGTACAACCGCACCACTCAGAACCCAGGACTGTGTACCTCCGACCTAGCGCGCGGCTGTCAAACTGTACCTGCTGATTTCTTCAGTTACAAGCAAGCTTTCACCAATCGAACTTTTGATATCAGTTCGGCTGGCCAAAACCGAATTTCTCACCGCTAAAAACATGCGTCCATGCAGCCGTTCAGTTTTGGGCTCGGATCTATTTGAGGATGCCCACTCGCGGAGTAATACATCAATCAGACAAGAAGGTTACACAGTAGTGATATCAACACTTGTGTTAGCCGCACACGCAAGCAACACGGTGACTGACTAGGAAGAAGGAAGCAAAACACCCGAGGTCTCCAAAAAGCATGATGTAAAAAGAGTACTACTCTAGGAGCCGCTTAATTGCACTTCCTATTTGCCAGCAAATTCAATGCAATAATCCGGCTCGTGCAATAATGCGAAATTATCTAGCTGGACCGCACCGGTTTGGGATTCCTTGCTGTTAACAGAAGTGTGTGTTAATCCGTTGTGCAATTAACCGGCTTCTACTGTAGTCAATTCTTCTATTCCACCAAACGCCTATACAAATACGTAGATGGATCCATTTAAATGTGACCACTTTAATATATAGAACAGATGCTGCAACCTGTGACAACTGAACTCAACATAGGTACAGTAGAAGTCACTTAATTGCACAACGGATTAACGCACAATTCTGTTAACTGCACGGAATCCTAAAATCCCAAACCGGTGTGGTCCAAGCTGGATAACTTTGCATTATTGCACCAGTCGGATAATTGCATGAAATTCACTGGCAAATAGGCCGTGCAATTAAGCGGCCTCTACTGTATCAACCTTTGTGAAGTGCTAGAGGACAAAAAAAAAACACAAGTTGTAATGATAGTCCACACAAAGTTAGTTTATTGATAACATCATGGTGCTTTTTTTTTTAATTTCGACCTTTATAACAACAAATCTTGCTGCTCCTGACAACTGGGTAAAAATACACAACAAAGCTTGCACTCGGCTACCAAAATAGAAAAGCACCTCGCCAAAACTACCACACAAGTCATAATATCAGGCCATGTACATGTCACAGGATTTTAAAACTGAGCTGTCTAATAACAGATCGTTGCAGAGTAAGCTAAATTCGCTGCATCAGAGGATGTCATCATTATAAATTAAATCTGTGTGGGTTTTAAGCGAACCTCAGTCCGTAGTTACAAAAAGGAGCCCAAAGCACAGCAAGTCTAACGCTCCCATGTACAATCGACAAATTTTACATTTACACTTTGGACATAGTCAACATCAGATTTTAGTGCGTGAAGGAGGCAGTATTCTTTTCACTTCTACCAAAATATAGTTTTCAGTACGATAATAATTATAATAATATACAATAGTAGATCGTCAGTCTTGTTCAATCATACAAAGCGAAAATGAAACAAGTCAAAAAGTAGTTTTGAAAATCATCATACAATATGCTAGTGAGCTACTTTAGATACAATTTCAGCTTTCCATCTTAAATATGACTTTAAAAACCCCATAGCTGCATCTTAGTCGTTAAGACTATAGGAAGAATTGATATAACGTTAAATTCAACATTAGCTAGTCATCATATGGTACAAACCAATATCAATATATGTTAGAGATGACAATTTGTAAACACTGGAATTTTCATGTTCACAAAACCACAACGAGAACTACCAAGTCTCAACATTAGTTTCCACAGGGTAATAATAATGTGGAGTAAATTGAAGTAAAACTCTCTGAGCTTCCTGAAAGACATAATGTAGCAAGTATTGGTACCGGTAATAAAATATCGTCTTGGATAGCAAACAAACTTCCTAGTCACTCCCTGACAGGGACTGATGTAGCGATTTAACTTGGACCAGGATTTCGTCTGAAACTTAACGTTGAGCAAAGTTTCTGGGTACTAATTATTGTTTTGCGTATAGTCAAACCTGTACAAGAGACCACCTCTGCATAAGAATGGCTTGCCCAATATGACCACGTTTTGGTAGTCCCTTAGATAACGTTTGCCACAAGCATCAAGAAACCTGTCTATGGTGACCAACTATCTTAATTGGTCGCCAAAGTGGTCTTCTTGTGCAATTTTGACTATACATTACTTGGTTTAACTGCGCAAAAATATGTCAGACACAACAGAAGACATCAAGCTGACAGCAGAATACTGCGAGTCGTTACAGCAAAGTCAACCAAATTTTTCAGTCAGAGTTGGACTCGAATTCAGTCGAGACAACTGTAAAGAAGAAATGTCACAGTTGACAAAGTGTCCAGTCAGACGACCCAGACGTGAGTTCAGTAAAAACAACTGGAAAGAAGAAATGTACAAGTCTACCAAGTTTCCAGTTGGACGAGACAGACTTGAGTTAAGACAAATGTAAAGATAGAAACGACAGAGTCAAACAAGTCTCCTGTCAGACTCGAGTTCAGTAAAGACAACTGGTAAGAAGACACGTCAGATGATCAAGTCTCGTTGGGAAGTTACAGCAGAGTCTCCAGTAAGACAAGTCAGCTTACAACACTTTCTTGTGGGTCTACTTTAGAATGTGTCCAAACAGTTTTTGCAGCAGTCTTCAGCTTGCACCATTTAAGTTATGAAGAAATGGTATGTATGCCATGAGGGTGTTGTGATATATGAGCAGACTGGTACATTTTGTTAAATATTTAAGTTTTCATATTACATCTTACATGCTAAAACATGTAATTCAGTCTGTCTGATGCCTGTATTGACAGTTGAAACAAGTAAAAATGCTGTTGAACAAACATTGTTTTTCCATACTGCTTGATTCAATTGATGAAGCTTTGTACTTTGAGTGTTTGTAAAACAGTGTTGTGAAAAGAAGTTTACAACTATGTGTTATCCTGTAAAACATTGCTTGTGATCAAAAATATTCTGTCCCCTCTCATTGACACAGAAAGTTGGTATCCTCAACATGGAAAAGATCAAGCAAGAAGAAACCATTGAAACATGTTCGCTGCACAAGATTTGGGGAAAAAACATATCAGCTGGAAAAGTGCGTCCATTTCTGCAAGGAGTGACTGAGAAGATGAGAATTAAAAGCACCTGGCATCGTGCAAACTTAGCACAGCCTGATTGTCAATTTACATGTACTACAAAACCATATTTCAAAATATCCAGTTAGCATCAGAATCTTTGAATTTAGAAGCATTATTCCTACCATCTGCATAATGGTGTGTTTCACTTCCCTTCATCTTCCCTAAGTCTCGGAATCGAGTTGTCCAAGTCCAGACTAAAAGTATGTCATCCAAAACTGTTGAAACACACTTTGTAGTTGAAACACACTGACTGTGATATCATTTGTAGTCGCATTTTCTCACGCCTTTTCTTACAAAAATGGAGTCGACTGGTACGGTAACATCGTGGCTTGAGACTCGAAAGCAAAGCACACTAGTACAAGAACCATAGCTCTCGTGTCAGCATCCGAGACCCAAACTGTACGATAGATATTTACAAACACACAGCGCATGTGCAGGGGGCACAGAATACCAAGGGCTTGTCTACATCTTATGCTTCATTCACTTCTACTAGCTGACAGACCTTTCTCCTAGAAACGCTGGGCTATGTCATACTTTTTCTACAATTCACACTTCTACAAATCTTTAGTGTACAATTGCCGACGTCTTACCCTACAAGTTGAAAGTTGATCACGTGAAATGATGGGGACGATTTTTTTTGGGGTCACATTTTGCTAGCATCCCCCCTCCCCCCCTTAAAATGTTTCAACACCCTCGCATTTTTCTGCGAGCGTTTTTGGCTGAGCGGAATTACCACCTTGTACCTCTTCCATGCACACTTATACAGCTAGCGCTAGTGTCGTCACAGTTTCATAAGAAGGGGTTGGTTGGCTGCGCCGGCTGTGCTGTGGTTCCCATGGGGAGGAGCGGTTGTGGGAGGCCGTCCGCACCGCCCAGTCCTACCAGTCCCGGCTGCACGGGCGGTCCGGGCGGCGAGCGCATCTGGTTTATAGTGGGCGGTCTGACCATCTGAGCCTGGAATGGGTTGCTGACCGGCTTGGCTGCCGGAGGCGGTTGCGAGAGCGGTTGAGAGGGTGGCACGATCCCAAGGAAGGGGTTCGTGACGGCTGGTTGCGCCGGCGGCGGTAGCACGGGTGGCGGGGCGGCGGGCTGGCTGATCAGGTTGTCCAGGTTCACCAGGGACGAGTTCTCGCCAAGGAAGGTCTCCGGCGTCTTCTGCTTGCCGCCCGGCTGCATGGGTAAACCCTGGTCCAGCCCCATCATGTTAAACGCGCCAACGTTGTTCTGCGAGGAAACGCCGCCCCGAGTAGGTCGCCGCTGCCACCCGTGGACCGCGATCCCAGGAGATCGAAGCCGTCTAGGTCGTTGCTCGCCGTCTGACTGCTGTTTCCGAATGCGTCGAAGGAGGTGCTGCTCACAGGAGCACTGCTGCTGATGGCCGGGGACCGCGCTCGGGACAATGCGGAGAAGGCAAAAAATAACTTGGAAGTAGTTTACACCAAGAAAAACAGCTTTAGAACCTTAGTCCTCTTTCAAATGGCTTATATATCTAGTAGAGTACGATACAACAAAAATAACAATAATTACGCCCCTTGGAAATGTAGACTCGTCCGTTACCATGTTAACGGAAATAGGTAGACGGAGTAATCTGCAGCCAAAAAATGCGGGCTGGCGCCCGGTTATAAAACCTTTTCAATTTTTTGCTCCAGCGCAAATCGTTGATTTTTTATGAATATTTTTCATATTCATTTCAGGTCTCATTGATGAGTTTCTTCTTCCCATAGACTTCTAGGTTATAATTCGTGTTTTACATGGTCGCCTTTATAATGAAGCTACATGAAATGTCAGCAGATTTTTCATTCTCTGTTGAGCAGATTTACTCTATATAATAGAAAAAAAATTGCCAATGACTAGAATCCATAGGTTTGTTGTTAATAGCAATTACAAGCTACAATTAGTCAATCCCAGCAAAAGGCACTTTTTCCTTGCTAGCGTACAACCGCACCACTCAGAACCCAGCGCTGTGTACCTCCGACCTAGCGCGCGGCTGTCAAACTTTACCTGCTGATTTCTTCAGTTACAAGCAAGCTTTCACCAATCGAACTTTTGATATCAGTTCGGCTGGCCAAAACCGAATTTCTCACCGCTAAAAACATGCGTCCATGCAGCCGTTCAGTTTTTCGCTCGGATCTATTTCAGGATGCCCACTCGCGGAGTAATACATCAATGACACCAGAAGTAGTGCTATCAACACTTGTGTTAGCCGCACACGCAAGCAACACGGTGACTGACTAGGAAGAAGGAAGCAAAACACCTGAGGTCTCCAAAAAGCATGATGTAAAAAGAGTACTACTCTAGGAGCCGCTAATTGCACTTTCCATTTGCCAGCGAATTCCATGCAATTATCCGGCCCGTGCAATAATGCGAAATTATCTAGCTGGACCGCACGGGTTTGGGATTCCGTGCAGTTAACAGAAGTGTGTGTTAATCTGTTGTGCAATTAACTGGCATCTACTGTAGGCAATTCTTCTATTCCACCAAACGCCTATCCAAATACGTAGATGAATCCATTTAAATGTGACCACTTTAATATATAGAACAGATGCTGCAACCTGTGACAACTGAACTCAACATAGGTACAGTAGAAGCCACTTAATTGCACAACGGATTAACGCAAACTTCTGTTAACTGCACAGAATCCTAAAATCCCAAACCGGTGTGGTCCAGCTTGATAACTTTGCATTATTGCACCAGTCGGATAATTGCATGAAATTCACTGGCAAATAGGCCGTGCAATTAAGCGGCCTCTACTGTATCAACCTTTGTGAAGTGCTAGAGGACAAAAAAAACACAAGTTGTAATGATAGTCCACACAAAGTTAGTTTATTGATAACACCATGGTGCTTATTTTTTTTTTTAATTTTGACCTTTATAACAACAAATCTTGCTGCTCCTGACAACTGGGTAAAAATACACAACAAAGCTTGCACTCGGCTACCAAAATAGAAAAGCCCATTGCCAATGCTACCACACAAGTCATAATATCAGGCCATGTACATGTCACAGGATTTTAAAACTGAGCTGTCTAATAACAGATCATTGATCATTGCAGAACAAGTTATTTGCATCAGAGGATGTCATCATTATAAATTAAATCTGTGTGGGTTTTAAGCGAACCTCAGTCCGTAGTTACAAAAAGGAGCCCAAAGCACAGCAAGTCTAACGCTCCCATGTACAATCGACAAATTTTACATTTACACTTTGGACATAGTCAACATCAGATTTTAGTGCGTGAAGGAGGCAGTATTCTTTTTACTTCTACCAAAATATAGTTTTCAGTACGATAATAATTATGATAATATACAATAGTAGATCGTCAGTCTTGTTCAATCATACAAAGTGAAAATGAAACAAGTCAAATAGTAGTTTTGAAAATCATCATACAATATGCTAGTGAGCTACTTTAGATACAATTTCAGCTTTCCATCTTAAATATGACTTTAAAAACCCCATAGCTGCATCTTAGTCGTTAAGACTATAGGAAGAATTGATATAACGTTAAATTCAACATTAGCTAGTCATCATATGGTACAAACCAATATCAATATATGTTAGAGGTGACAATTTGCAAACACTGGAATTTTCATGTTCACAAAACCACAACGAAAACTACCAAGTCTCAACATTAGTTTCCACAGAGTAATAATAATGTGGAGTAAATTGAAGTAAAACTCTCTGAGCTTCCTGAAAGACATAATGTAGCAAGTATTGGTACCGGTAATAAAATATCGTCTTGGATAGCAAAAGAACTTCCAAGTCACTCCCTGACATGGACTGATGTAGCAATTTGACATGGTCTAGGATTTCGTCTGAAACTTAATGTTGAGCAAAGTTTCTGGGTACTAATTATTGTTTTGCATATAGTCAAATCTGTACAAGAGACCACCTCTGCAGAAGAACGGCTTGCCCAATATGACCACGTTTTGGTAGTCCCTTAGATAACGTTTGCCACAACTATCTTAATTGGTCGCCAAAGTGGTCTTCCTGTGCAATTTTGACTATACATTATTTGGTTTAACTGCGCCCAAATACGTCAGACACAACAGAAGTCATCAAGCTGACAGCACAATACTGCGAGTCGTTAAAGCAAACTCGACCAAATTTTCCAGTCAGATAAGTTGGACTTGAGTTCAGTCGAGACAACTGTTAAGAAGAAATGTCACAGTTGACAAAGTCTCCAGTCAGACAACTCAGACTTGAGTTCAGTAAAAACAACTGGAAAGAAGAAATGTACAAGTCTACCAAGTTTCCAGTTGGACGAGACAGACTTGAGTTAAGACAAATGTAAAGATAGAAACGACAGAGTCAAACAAGTCTCGTGTAAGACTCGAGTTCAGTAAAGACAACTGGTAAGAAGACACGTCAGATGATCAAGCCTCGCTGGGAAGTTACAGCAGAGTCTCCAGTAAGACAAGTCAGCTTACAACACTTTCTTGTGGGTCTACTTTAGAATGTGTCCAAACAGTTTTTGCAGCAGTCTTCAGCCAGCACCATTCGGGTTATGAAGAAATGGTATGCCATGAGGGTGTTATGACATATGAGCAGACTTGTACATTTTGTTAAAAATTTAAGTTTTCATATTACATCATACATGGTAAAACATATAATTCAGTCTGTCTGATGCCTGTTCTGACAGTTAAAACCAGTAAAAATGCTGTTGAACAAACATTGTTTTTCCATACTGCTTGATTCAAGTGCTGAAGCTTTGTACTTTGAGTGTTTGTAAAACAGTGTTGTGAAAAGAAGTTTACAACTATGTATTATCCTGTAAAACATTGCTTGTGATCAAAAATATTCTGTCCCCTCTCATTGACACAGAAAGTTGGTATCCTCAACATGGAAAAGATCAAGCAAGAAGAAATCATTGAAAATGATCGCTGCACAAGATTTTGAAAAAAAACCCATATCAGTTGGAAAAGTGCGTCCATTTCTGCAAGGAGTGACTGAGAAGATGAGAATTAAAAGCACCTGGCATTGTGCAAACTTAGCACAGCCTGATTGTCAATTTACATGTACTACGAAACCATATTTCAAAATATCCAGTTAGCATCGGACTCTGTGAATTTAGTAGCCTTATTCCTACCATCTGCATAATGGTGTGTTTCACTTCCCTTCATCTTCCCTAAGTCTCGGAATCGAGTTGTCCAAGTCCAGACTAAAAGTATGTCATTCAAAACTGTTGAAACACTTTGTAGTTGAAACACACTGACTGCGATATCATTTGTAGTCGCATTTTCTCACGCCTTTTCTTACAAAAATGGAGTCGACTGGTACGGTAACATCGTGGCTTGAGACTCGAAAGCAAAGCACACTATCTCAGTACAAGAACCATAGCTCTCATGTCAGCATCCGAGACCCAAACTGTACGATAGATATTTACAAACACACAGCGCATGTGCAGGGGGCACAGAATACCAAGGGCTTGTCTACATCTTATGCTTCATTCACTTCTACTAGCTGACAGACCTTTCCCCTAGAAACGCTGGGCTATGTCATACTTTTTCTACAATTCACACTTCTACAAATCTTTAGTGTACAATTGCCGACGTCTTACCCTACAAGTTGAAAGTTGATCACGTGAAATGATAGGGACGTATTTTTTGCGGTCACATTTTGCTAGCATCCCCCTCCCCCCCTCTTAAAATGTTTCAACACCCTCGCATTTTTCTGCGAGCGTTTTTGGCTGAGCGGAATTACCACCTTGTACCTCTTCCATGCACACTTATACAGCTAGCGCTAGTGTAGTCACAGTTTCATAAGAAGGGGTTGGTGGGCTGCGCCGGTTGTGCTGTGGTTCCCATGGGGAGGAGCGGTTGTGGGAGGCCGTCCGCGCCGCCCAGTCCAACCAGTCCCGGTTGCACGGGCGGTCCGGGCGGCGAGCGCATCTGGTTTATAGTGGGCGGTCTGACCATCTGAGCCTGGAATGGGTTGCTGACCGGCTTGGCTGCCGGGGGCGGTTGCGAGAGCGGTTGTGAGGGCGGCGCGATCCCGAGGAAGGGGTTTGTGACGGCTGGTTGCGCCGGCGGCGGTAGCACGGGTGGCGGGGCGGCGGGCTGGCTGATCAGGTTGTCCAGGTTCACCAGGGACGAGTTCTCGCCAAGGAAGGTCTCCGGCGTCTTCTGCTTGCCGCCCGGCTGCATGGGTAAACCCTGGTCGAGCCCCATCATGTTAAACGGGCCAACGTTGTTCTGCAAGGAAACGCCGCCCCCGAGTAGGTCTCCACTGCCTCCCGTGGACCGTGAACCGAGGAGATCGAAGCCGTCTAGATCGTTGCTCGCCGTCTGACTGCTGTTTCCGAATGCGTCGAAGGAGGTGCTGCTCACAGGAGCACTGCTGCTGATGGCCGGGGACCCCCAGGGGGACTGGGACTGCGACGACGGCTGGCTCGTCGAACCCCCACCCCAGGGGTCGGCCTGTTGGATGGGGGGTGGGGCTGACTTCGGCTGGGCGGGGGGTGAGCTTGACCCCCACGGATCGGCTTGCGCGACGGCCGCCATGTTGGTAGCGGAGGCGGGAGCGGAAATGGTGGCGCCGCCGCCCCACGGGTCGGTTTGTCGGATGGGCTGGGGGGCGGAGTTGTTGGCTGGGGCGGGGCCGCCCCAAGGGTCGGCTGCGTGTCCGGGTGGCGTCGTGTCCGCAAGGTCCAACAGGGAAGACTGGTTCAACTGAAGGGAGACAGGCAAACAGTACTCAATACAATGTTCTGGATACTGAAGTTTCTGGGTTTAAATCCCTGAATAAATGTAGCAGGTACTGAGGTAGATCATCACATTGGGATGACTATAGTGCTCAGGTTTCATGGCCATCGACTCAACATCCCATTTATCCAATAGTATCAGGTAATTGACAGTTTTCTCCACCCTTCTCGATTTTCTGTTTTTTTAATGCTTCTCAGTGCCTGTCATTCTGACATCATCCTCAAATCTTTCCCATTTTCTATCTCTCTTTCTTCCTCCCCAGACCATTCCCTGCATGATAGTTTTGGCTAGTTCAGATGACCACCATACCTGGTCGTACCACTTCAGTTTTCTATCCTGTAGTTCAGAGGTCTTCATACAGACCCAGGGACTGTGTAAACTTAACTCTCTAAACTCTCACCTCTTCCTTGGAGTTTTCTTTCTGGCTCTCCTCCAGCGCCATCTGCAGCCTGACGTCATCTCCGCGCCTCATCCGCTCCTCCTGGGAACAGCAGGGAAACATTCCAGGGGTCAGATACAACTTCTCAAGCTTCAAGACATGTACATTTCTTAGTCTTTGTCTCAAGACAGTTTCAAAATGTCTGTAAATAGTTTCGCCAGGAAGGTAAATCAGGTCAACATTGTTTTATTACTATATGGCTGTGCTGATTTGATTGTATGGATGACATCCATTCCTCCTGGAAACATTCCAGGGGTCAGATACAACTTCTCAAGCTTCAAGACATGTACATTTCTTTGTCTTTGTCTCAACACAGTTTCAAAATGTCTGTAAATAGTTTCGTCAGGAAGGTAAATCAGTCCAACATTGTTTTCCTACTAAGGCTGTGCTGATTTGATTGTATGGATGACATCCATTCCTCCTGGAAACGTTCCAGGGGTCAGATACAAGTTCTCAACACAGTTTCAAAATGTCTGTAAATAGTTTCGTCAGGAAGGTAAATCAGTTCAACATTGTTTTATTACTATATGGCTGTGCTGATTTGATCGTACAGATGACATCCATTCCTCCTGGAAACATTCCAGGGGTCAGATACAACTTCTCAAGCTTCAAGACATGTACATTCCCTTGTTTTTGATTCAAGACAATTTCAAAATCTTAGGTCTGTACATGGTTTGGGTAGGTAAATCAGTTCAACACTGTTTTCTTACTAAGGCTATGCTGGTTTGATTGTATGGATGACATTCACATGCGCATCAATTTTCGTCCGAATGAATATCTTTGATCATATTGTAAGTTAAACAAAGTAGCAAATATCTGACGGACACTGGGAAAAATATATCAGAAAACAGATACAATGTTGTAGAATGCCAAAGTCAATGCGGTATATCAAACTCAGTGTTAAGTCGGTTGTTCAATGTTCCTCACCACTCAGATTTTATGATGAAGGCTATTTTTTCTGCCAAACATTTTTTTGCACACTCGCATCAGTTTTGGGGTTCCCAGAAGATATCATCCACATAATCAAATTTACATGGCCTAATGGCAAAGTCACGTCATGTCTAAATGATGGCTGCAGAAACTGTTGGAAGTGGACAAAAGAATAAAGGTTGTGTGCCTAGGAAATCTATGTTGAAATGATTTTGTGTGGTTTTCAAAGAAAGTGGAAAAGATAAGAAATCTGTTGACATTGTAGAAAGTTGTGAACAATCAATGTGATTATGAAGGCAACTTAAAAAAATTATTAAATGTGAAAAAATGAAAATCTTTAAATTCATATATATATATATATATATATAATTCTATATATACTGTAGCCTGCACAAATGTACATGCACACAATATAAAATATAATACAAATACAACTATCTATCTGTTTCAAAACTAAATCTAAATTCAGAAAACACAATACTGAATATTTTGCTATTCCAACATTGCAAGACTTGAACTTCAATGGGATACAGTGGTACTCTAGTGTCTTTCAATATTGAAAGAAATTTCTATCACATTTAAGTCTATAATATGTATAAGACATGCTAACATTCAATACAAATAAGACATTAAATGAAACTGGTATGTATAATAAAAAACTGAATGTACAAAAGGAACAAAGTATGAACATATCAAAGTGATCATAACATGAAATACTCAAACAGAACTCAAAAGAAACACAAGTAAAGGCATACTTACTGTTCCATACAGTACTGTTACCGTAGGACTAACCAAGAAGGATTTGGGAGGGGGAGATTTTATTCCAGATCAACTCTTTCTGCATTTTGTTTTTTTTATAGCAAAATTTTTTCTGGTCTCAATTGACAGAAGTTTGCAAACGTAGACTTTTGCTTATTATTCTGCTATTCTTCAAGTGCATTTGTTTTTCACATAAACCCATTTACTCTCCCCCATCCTTCTTGCTACCTCCCTAACCAGGTAGTCAACAGACACCTAACATAGGGCTGGCCATACCTATGCAGTTACAGTTTAAGAACTCCAAATGTTAAGGCCTATTTCTGGCAGTGGGTAACTTGTGTACCTTTTACCACTTTTACCAAACCCTGCCAAAAAAAGTGCCACTGAGATTGTGAAAATCATTGTACAATGTATTTGCTTGTTTTGCCTGGAACTTTCTAACACAAGAATAAAGACATGGCCGGGGCGCGACCGTAACATCTTAAAGAAAAAAAAAGTGACAACACCAACTTAAGGAAACAGAGAGAAGCTGATGAGAAGGAGACGTGGGCCCACCAACCTTCTCTGCCTCCCCTTTGCTCATGGCAAGAACATAGCGCAGCTGAATGTCGTCGTCCTCTGCAGGCGGTTGCGGGGCGGCGGCGGGGGCCGGCGCCGGCGGGCCAGGGGGGCCCTGCGCTGCGCCGGGCTGAGACTTGACCTGGGCCATCTGAGACAGAATGACATTATAGCATCAGATCAACACACACACACACAGAGTCTCCAAGGGAGGAGAGGGAGCGGCACACGCAAACCTGGGACAGCGGCGTCCTCTTGGAGGTGAAGACGGTCAGCTTGACCTTGAGTGTACACCTGTGTGAGTGCGTTACAGGTGTGACGGGCACGTGTCCATGTAACCCTTACAGCTCAGGTGTGCAGAGACCTTTACAACCACCCAAGGAAACAGCTTTCTTAATCTTACATTCCCAAATCATAAATCCTTCTTTGAAACCGATCCTTGTTTCCAGCCAACATTACAACCATCCCTAAACAGAGACGGGGGACGCCATAGACTTTCTACAACTTATAATCCACTGCTTATGAATACGAGTCACGTGTTCTATCTGCATAATGTGATTCCTGGAGATTCACAGTCCAAAATTTGGGTAGGTCCATCATTTTTGTGTTGGAAATTTGTTTAAGTTTGATTCATAATTACTTCTACCAACACAGATGAAATTTCAAATTGAGATCAGATAAAAGATGTACGTATAGTATGTATAATGATTTGTATAGTAATGATCACCAATTAGTACTTCTTACGTCTGTATTTGTGTCAGACAGTTATTTGTTATTTTCGAATTTTTGCTTTGGTGTTTCGCAAGGAAGAATGCTTGGACCCCTTCAGTCTGGATTTCAGTTAAAACTTTAAAGTAGTTGTCTCTCAGTCAAATTCCTTTGTGTTTGTCAAATCAAGTTTTGGTCTTTCAATTTAATCATTACTGTGCTTTTGCTTTGCATTTCTACATTGACTTTTTTGCATTTCCACGTTTGGAAGAAGGGGTCTGTAAACTACCCCCCTCCCCCACATCTGCACACCTGGCGAGGCTTGACATTGACACGTGCTCCGTGCACCCCGTCGGAACCGTTCTCTGTGCACTTGCCTCTTTACTGACCTGGTCGGCCTCTTCTTTACTCATGGCCAAGGCCAGCTGAAGCTGCAGCTCCTCCTCGCCGTGAGTCTGCGGCCGCGCCTGCTCGATGTCAGACGAGATTCCGGGCGGCGTGCCTGCTGGGAATGCAGAAAAAACAACAACCTCCGTAAATAAAAACAGTTTCATAGGGTTGGAACATCGTCTTCTTCTGTGCACAACCGTCTTTTATTCTTTTGCAGCAGACGTTTCAATGACTTGTGTTGTTTTCATTAGTGCATTTATTTATTTATCTATTTATTGATCTTTAGGGTAGTCCCTTTAGTTAACGTAGTAACTGATTTCCAAGGGAGCCCTATATACATGTTCGTACATGTTCGCACAGCGACGGGTTATACCGCCCCTTACGGGGTGACACACCCGTCCGGGTGAATGATGTAGATAACCATGTGCATTATCATCATCGTGAATCTGGTATTCACTGGTGAGGTAGATTAGATATCAGTGCATAATGAACAGTTATGTAAGCGTAAATTGAACTTGACCTGTTGTAATAACTTGACTTAGCACCGATACAAACTGTTCAATATGCAGTGAAGAAGGTGACAGGTCATTAAAACGTCTGCAGGAGAAAACAATGGGGTTTTGCACCGAAGAAGACTACATGTTCAAATAACAACATAGTCTCATCAGATTTTTTTTCATTTATTGGACTGTCTGTTCAGGACTTGTAACAAGGCAGGGATAAACAAGTCCATTAGCCCGATTGTCCCGACCAAGTAAAAGTGCTGTTCAGGCAAGCAGAAGTGCTTCCCCACTTGCCCTACGGGCAAGTAAGAATTTCCAGATGTGACCCGCTCAAATTACCACTGAGTGTGACAGCACATGGGGCTGAATGCCTGCCTATATTGACCATGTCATTTTTAAGCCAGTAGAAACATAGATTTTGGATGATAGGGCCAGATCAAAACTCAAAAACTTTCTCGTCAGTGAGGAAAACAAAGTGAAAATACATAGAAAAATGTAATTTAAATTTCGGGCAAGTGAAAATTTGGTTCGGGCAAGTAAATTTTTTATGTACTTGCCCGATAGGACAAGTGAATTTTAGAAAACTTGTTTAACCCTGACAAGGGCTGCCCAACTAGACTTGGCTGTGGCTAGTACAGAAGATCCTTGCTGACAGAGACAATACAAATTCTTACCAAATTCATGGAAGAGTTGAAATAATAGTTGACAATGAAATATATACAAAATACAAGTGCAAGTAGTCTGTGTTTGAAGTGCTTTGTGGTAAGGCTAATCAGGCTGCCAGTGTACAGCAGATCATTGTATATGTTTGTACTTCTAAATTACTTAGATAGATCTAAGTTCTTTCTGAAGCATTTGTGTAAATCTTGTCCTCTGTTTTGTAGGAGTACAATTTACTGCAAACAAAACAAGTTCTTTGAGGATGGACGAGGAAGAATCACTTTCAGCCTGTGAAACAATCAGGTGTACATTTAGCATGTTTTCTTTCTTCAAATCAATATTTCTCGTCATCAGGGTATTTCCTGTTGTTTGTGTGACCTTCCCAATCCATTCCTCTTACTTCACACAAAATATATCAAGCAAATGAATTAAGTCACTAAAAAGACATTCCAGATTATAGCATCCCACTAGCTCTCACCAGGCTTTTAGCTAGGATTTTATAATAGGGAGTCCAAACTTATTGGTGAGTCGCGGTAAGTGACTATTGTCGGGGGGGTCTGGGGGCATTCACCTTCCCTGGTGCAGAGTTTTTGATGATTTTAAGTTAAAAAAGTGCATTCTTAGATATCCCAAGAGGCAAAAATATTATTCCAGAGGTCACAGTAGAAGACTGTGACCACAGATGACCTGGTAGCATCCCTGGTCAATCAGAATTTCATGCTTGTCAGACGATTTTCTCTGTAGCGTAAGGGCGTCCAGGGGCATTCCTCTAACTAGTCTAAGATAATTATTTGTACAAGTACAAGTGCAAAACCATTTGTTGATTTCAAATTCAAATCACGGAAAGAAGTGCGATGAATGTGCACATCCTGACACACTGGAATATTGTGTGGCGATGACAACGAATCAGCTGGATTGGGGAAACTGTTTGCCAAAAACGGATCAAGGAAAAAGTAGCGAAAGAAAGAAAAAGAGAAAGAAAAGAAACTATTAGAAAGTTGATGATGTGGGTGCATTACTGATGTTGTTGCATCATTGTTGACTACTCTACTACTAGTACTACTACTGCCTACCAAAAGAACTACATGTACTGTGCTTGGTTTGGTAAAAGTGCTGTGCATTTCAGAGAACAGTACATTCAACTTGAGTCCGGATCGGCGGAAAACGTGAATGAGAGAGTGAGTGAGTGAGCAGGCATTTACCAGTGGCTTCAGAGGCTGGACCAACATCCCCAAAGTTAGTGTCGTCAGCTGCATAGTGGGGGGTACAACCGGTCATTGGAAGAGCATGAGGATGAAGCAAGAGGGTTAATAAATATGGTATATATCATGAGTTGTGCAGAGAATGGGGGGGGGGGGGGGTGAGTTTGGTTCCTTGCAAGCACTGCTGGTAAAAATGCATTTATGTAAGTCTGGAAAAAACTGTTAGCTCACACAAATTGAATTATTTGCATATCTACCTAAAATCCTCTATCTTGTGAAATTAAAACTTTTCTGCAATATCAATAACCTTAAAATACACAATTATAAGTGGACATTTCAAGTCCTGTACACATACTTATCACATGGCAATACATATATCATGAATGATAAATACATATAAATTATACACACCCACACATGACACAAACATAGTATCACACATGTTTTCAAACTTTTCCCATTCACATTAAGCTTGTTTTATTCTTAATCTTAACTAATAAGGTCATACTACTGCAAGCATGATTAATGTTGACAGCACTTTTCAATTTTCACATTTAGCACCTGATCATCAATATATATTACATGCCAATCTTCATGTGCACATCACAATTTTCACTGCAATTTGCACGTCCGCTAATACCAGGGCAAAACGCCCGGGGGACCGGAGATCGGGTCTCATCACTTGATAAGCAGCAATTTGTAGATTGGTATTCCGAGCGCTGGCCCGACGCTGACAGTCCTAATTCCTGACGCTGACTGGGTGATGACATATCTGCTCACCTAAGCCCCACATTACATGCACAGGCACAGCAGGTACCATTCAATGTTCTCACCAGGAATTTTTCACAGCGTAGTAGGCATCTTACACTCGCTTTACACTAGGTTTTTCTGAGACGTCTTGGCCAAGACCGTCTCAGCCAAGACCTTTAACAGTTCTCTTTATACACGCTGTGACAAGCTGTCTTGGACTCCCTGCAGAGCAGGCATGTAGGCATTATTCTGTGTTTCTGCATTTAACCACACACTTTCCTCCGTAATAAGTAGGCAGTTTTTTCACAAATTCAGGGGAAATATGAAAAGTTGGATTGTAGTGGACTCCAACTACTATCAAACAAAAACTGTCCCTGTTCAAAGAGGTAAAAAAGGTGTCGAAAATAAAAAAGAAAAATTTATAATGAAAAACAACCACCTAGTAAACACAGATCCAAAATGCTGTAGAGATCGCACTTGGTAGGCTCAATGATATATACCCGTTGACCTACTAATACCGCTCTGAAGTTGGCTCTGAACAGGCTCTGAGACGAATTTTCTGAGACCGTTCTCTTTACACAGTAAAAAAAGGGTCTTGGCACTCCTGCTGGGCGTCTTGGCACTCCCGCTGAGCGTCTTGAGACCACATCTGATGTGGTCTCAAGACGCACAGCAGGAATCTGGTCTTGAGACCCCTAAATCGCTCTTTACACTGTGGCTGAGACGTCTTGGCTGAGACGGTCTTGAGACGGTCTTGGCCAAGACGTCTCAGAAAAACCTAGTGTAAAGCGAGTGTTAGTGCAAAAGCCACATGGCAAGCGGTAAAGGTGTGAACATTAAAGGGGGTCTGGTGGAATCCTCCCCCTTCAAAATTTTCTATCTATGAAAGTATAAGTATAACCCTCGGAAACACTATTTCCTGTACTTTGAGAGCCAAACTTACTGAAATAAAGCTGGTTGAAACACAATGTAGGGGTTCAAACATAATGTAGGGCCCAAATCAAAATGTGGGGGTCCGTATCACAGCGTAGGGGCCAAAATCACAGCATATAGGATCAAAATCACAGCATAGGGGCCCCCTATGCTGTGTAAAGGCCTTGAGAACACTGGCATTACAGCCAGCCACAACTAAGTAATAAATGAATTTATAACAGCCCAGTCAGGAGTTTCATAGCTGATGTCATTGAAGCTTGAGTGGATTTAAACAAGCTACTTAACCAAATTAATACAGTCTAACCCAATAAATAGGTCATGCAATAGTGTTCAACAACCACAATTACAATTACATCTTGTTGGTAATTCTACACGGAACAACGACATGTTTTCATATTAAACAACAGGATTATTCACACAATGTAAAACCACTGGCTAAATATAACCAAACCCTAAATCAGTAAATGTGTACACAAGTATGTGTATGTACGAAAAATCAATGTGCTTGCATGAAATGATTTCCTTGAGTCCGTATCATTCATATAATAAATCTCCATGTAATAAGTATTGAGGGACTACCGGTATAGGCTGTTCAGTGCATGTCTGTAAGGGCTACAGGCGTAGACGAATTTCATGTCGTTTTCGTTCATCATTTTAAGTTTGTCATTTTTGGATGGTTTCTTCGACTAATCAACACCAATAGCACTTTTTTGCACTTTTGCAAACATGAAAACAGCAAATATCTAACTCCAAGCAACTGTTGTCAGAGTGCCTGTCCAGGGGTGGGGGGTGTGATTCATAATTTTTAATCTCAAGTCGAGTCCTTCCAAATCCCATGTCTGTTTTTTCTCTACCCATGACTCACAATCTGAATCTGTCAGACTCTGAATCACAAAACATTGATAGGCGAACTTTGACAACTGCAGGATTACATTACCAAGGGTTCAACAGCAATCAGATATGGTATTTAATAAGGTTTCTGTCAGTTATCACATGTATCACATGACCCATAGCAGGGCAACCTGTAGTTAGGCTTTAATCGCATTAACCCCACCCTGACCCTGGACAAGCTTCAGTGCTCAAAATACCCACTTTAAACTTGCAAAAGCAACCACATTTTGCTTGGCGCAACTTGATTTTCAACCCAGGGAGGGCAGTACGCAACGCAACCTGAAATTTTGGAGTTCTTTCATCTCATTCAATCTTTATGCAAATTTCAGGTGCAATGCAGGAGATACTGCATATACTATATACTTTTCACATGTGTTTACACATGTTGTCAGTGTGTATAAAAGAGCATATAAAAATCTAGTTAAATATCAACCTCCCACACATTACGTACTGACAGTACCAATGTGTATATTTAGCAGGTCTCGGCCATATGATTATGACTCACAAAAGGCAGACTCATTTTTCCCATGACGTCACCATGCAGCATATCAGGAACCAACACATTAACGCCCAAGGGTGTATTTTGGGAAAGGGCAAGGGCCTGTAGGTGAGCAAGCCTTAAAATAAATCAGTGTTTCCATTTTCACCTGTGTTCTTTTTATTTAGTTCGTATTTTCAGTTGGCTCTTTCCACCCAGGGTAGACCCAAGTTATTTTTAGTGCCAGGTAACCAGTTCAGGGATCAAAATATCCACGTGCAATTTGTAGCAATAAAAACATCTACGATTGCAGGCAAAAATATGCCAACTTGCAATTTCATAAAATGTAAATGGTGTTAGGAAAACCCAAGTTCTATGTTGCCCTATATAATTATCTACATGAATATCTACAGTAGTTATGCACCTTCAGACAAAACTTAGGTGAACAAGTTCAATTTTAGGTGCACAAAAGTGTATTTGCACCCAGTATTTCTAGTCCTGCGTAAAAATTCACCTCTTTGGTGACTGTCAGTAGTAGGGAGGCAAAACACACGTAGACCGCGACTTCTCTATTTGCCAGCCCAGTTCAGCTACAATCTAGTAGACTTTCACGTTTACCAGTGAAAGACCAACCAGTCCTTGTTCTTTTGCAAGTCTTGGTGGACTCATTCATAATTAATGCTGCCTGCCACTCAAACACAATGTTTAATGACTGACAAAACAAGATTTCTGATATACTATTAGTGTATCTATAAAGTAACTATTAGTGTAAAACTAATAGCTTACTAATTCACCATTAGACTATAGGTACATTACACTCATTTCCAAGTGCAAACATCTTTTGGCTGCTCTGATTTTATGACGCAAGTCATGTGCAATTTTCAAATTAATAGGTTGCACATTGACAACATTAATATGATTGAAACATTATTAATCATGTAATAAAAAGCAACTGTTTCGACTGTCTCACAAGAAAGTCCTTTAGTATTCATTTCAACATCAACAGACAACAAACATCCTTAAGTCAATTGTTTGAGATGATAGCTGCTTTTAGAGTGAACAAGTCATTTTCGTACAACATATCATGTTTTTTTTTTTATGAACACAAAAATGTACATACAGTGGATTTTCACATGTGTACATACATTGCACAATTTTAACAAATATTCTACATTCCTATACCGCTTCCGCCTTTCATCCGATCCCTTTGCAATAGTCACATACCTCCAGACACACATGAACACAAGCAAACAAACACTTCATGTCTAACATGCAAACTGATTACAATACATGTACCTTCAATTTTACAAAAGTAATAATTCTATATTTTCTACATAATAAGTTCATAATTTAAAAATAAGTCTTTCCTCTGTACGGAGAACTTGATGCCCCTATCCCCTCTCAATAGTCACATACCTCCAGACACACATGAAGACAAGCAAACAAACACTTCAAGTGTAACACACAAACTGGTTACTGGATACTATAATTCTACATACAGAACTTAATACTTATTATGGTTTCAAAACAAGTATTACCTCTGTACGGAGAACTTGACGCCCCTTTCCCCTCTCAATAGTCACATACCCCCAGACACACAAGAAGACAAGCAAACAAACACTTCATGCCTAACAGAGAAAGATTACACAACAAAAGAAATGATTCTCTAATTCTACATAATAACTTGATAACTTAAAAACAAGTCTTACCTCTGTACGGAGAACTTGACGCCCCTTTCCCCTCCTGTGATTCGCTGAAGAGCTGCGGCGAGCTGCTGCCGATACCCGTGTTCGCCTGCGCGAATCTCTCCTTCGCCTTCAGCGCCCGCTGGCGCTCCTGCTTCAGCCTGTCATCGTCTTTCAGCAGCGCGACCAGCTGCTTCGACTTCTCGCGCACGTTCACTCCCTGATCCTTCCCGTCCCTGTCGATGAACTGGAAGTCTTTAAGGGTCTGTATGGCGAAGATGTTCTCTTTGCACTGCTGGGCGACCCGCTCCGAACCCGTCTTGATGATGTAGTCCAGCAGGACCAGAGACTTGTACACGTGGCGCCAGTTCTTCCCGTGGTCGTTCAACCGCTTCCAGATCATGCTCATGATCTCCGAGAACGCCACCACGTGGTAGGTCAAGTCCGCGATCTCGGTCATGAGCGAGCTCGAGGGCCCCCAGGGGTCGTTCGAGGTCGCCTCGCGCACCTTGACCTGCGGCTCCGTGTAGTTGTGGACCACGTTCTTGAGCGATCGACGCACCGGCATCTTGGCTGATTAATTCCGAGCCACCTGCCTTCAACACAATAACCGAGGAGGCCCGGTGTCTTTGTCTGAAGAACAATAGTGATCAAACTAGTACCAGTCTAGCTGAAACCTCTCTCTCTCCCTTCTCCACTCTCACAGCACCATAACCTGCAACATGGAACACAGACACCAAATGGGTTGTTACTGTTATACATTAGGAACTTATGCATGGGAAACACCTACATGTAAAATGGATTTAAGACTCATATGACTGACGCTGCATGGAGGAAGCGATTATACCATTTCCTGTTTCTCCAGAGGAAGTTTGAAAAATATCTCTAAGACTTCCTGGAAGTTCATGCCTGTATCCTTTGCTAGTATGAAGAAATATTAACACTTTCAAAAGATGAAACCTTTTATGGAAAGAGAAATTCGCTGCAAGCGCGACTACGACGTAAACCAAGCCGAGTAACAACAAATTACGCAACCAAAACTCGAGTTTCGCTATGGCTTCCAACTTAAACAAGGGCTATTTTTCTTACGATCTTGTGAAAATTCCCGTGCCACAAAGAGAGCTGTATATTTGTATGTCTGTCTACGTAAGCTGGCGTTTCTTTCAAGCCCCACTAAAAGTCACAAGGATGAAAGCTGAGCGATCCAAGGCCGGCCGAACGCAGAAGGACACCGGTTCTAACAACAACGCTATGGGGAGGGGGGCGACTTGCTTACTCACTAACTCAGCTTGATACCTCCGAAAAAAGACAGAGGCATAACACAGACGCAATGAACAGCCTACGGGGCATGGAAGGGTGCCAAAGCTGGTGGAAAGAGCTAGAATGCCGAGTAGGTCCCCGTACCAAGGACGTCCCGGCACGACGTGTGTGTGCTGGTTCAAGACCCTTCTATCATAATAATTCCGAGGTCAACGATTTTTAGGCGGAAGCCTCGGCCAGGAAAATTTCGCCGTAAATTTCTCACGTCGTTTCGTTTCAAAACGCGCTGTACCACGAAAAGCGACACCCCCTGTTACTGTGTGCGATAAATAAGGTAAAGCAGTGACGACAAGGATTTAGAGGCATTAGTAAATACGCCACGCATGGGATAAATACTGCGTAAGGGCGGGTCACCATCGCCCAACTGATTTGACAGCCATGCCAATAGAGCGCGAATGGAACCTTCGAATCGCCCTAAAACAACTCTCAAAATTACCCCTTCCCCCTCAAAACAAAACATCGACTTATGGAAAATATGATCCTTATATCCTTATGCTCCTTACCTGTCGATATTGAGCAAATATTGTATTCACAAAGCGAGATCGAAGTGATTTTTCCGCCGAAAACGTGTACAACTCGCCTACCAAGATGGCGGCTTCTCAAATGACACCCTTCCGGAGGGAGGATCATGGAACAGCCTCCGGAAGGGCACGAAGTTTGCCGAACGATGACGTAAACATCTTTGAGTAGTATGTAACGTCCATTGCGTATTCCATTGTATGGAGGACACGGAAAGGATCTCAACTGTCTAGTTGTTCTCAGCTCAGAGCTTAAAAATCATTAAGTTGAAAAAAAACAACCCCGAGTGCTCATGTTTTAAGAGCGAATGTCTGTAAGGGTCAAACAATGGTGGCACCGGTCAAAAAATAGATTTGGCTCCTTTTTTGCACAGTGATAGTACTTGGTACACAACCCCTCAAAATAGCTTTCTTTCTTCTCAGAACCCCTCGTTGCCATGGCAACAGGCCAAAGAAGTTTTGGGGCCATTTTGCCGGATTTGGGCATGTCAAAAACATGAAAATTTGCCAACTTCAGGGCACTATCACTGAACAATGCTTTAACTAAACAACAAAGGCAGAATATGCTGATCAGAGCAATGCCTAAACTTGTATGAAACAGCAGTAAAGTTAATCTCCTGTAAATTCTAAGGCCCTGGGCAGCCTGAATACAATACACTGTTTTCAGGTTGTAAAGAATCTGAAATTTTGCCCAACTTCAAAGCACTGAAAGTCCATAAGTATAAAATATTTTCGCTTGCAATTTACTACAAATAATAACCTACTATAGGGCTATTAGATGAATGCTAGCAAAGTTTGGGTTCTTGTTTTGTTGCTACGCAATCGTCCATCGAAGTGGGTCAAATTTCATGATTTTGACAATATGTCATTTTGTGCTCTCTTTAAACAATCATAAGTCCCATACCAAAGTTGCTCTGCAATTAAAATTTACATGGATTATAAACCAATGTATTGTCTAACAAGTGCATGTTTGTAAAGTTCGGGTTCTTGTTTCGTTGCTACGTAATTGTCCTTTAAAGTGGGTCAATTTTCATGATTTTGATAAAATACCTTATTTTGCATCATCTTCGAACAATCATAACTCACAAGCCAAAATTGTTCTGTAACTAGAATTTACCTGAAATGTAAACCAAGATATTGTTTCTCAAGGTCATGCTTGTAGAGTTTGGGTTCTTGTTTTGTTGCTAAGCAATTGTCCGTTAAAGTGGGTCAATTTTCATGATTTTGATGATATATCATTTTGTGCTCTCTTTGAACTGTCATAAGTTGCAAAGTAAATTTGTTCTGAAATTGAAATTGACAAGGCATACAAACGAATATATTGTCTATCAAATGCATGTTTGGACAGTTCGAGTTCGGGTATTTTAACAGCGAAGGTACATGTCCCTGAAAGTAGGTTGTATTCCACTGACTTTTCCACAAATCATGTTCTTGACAACAGTGATACACAGTCTTTGTTTTTATAGAACCGATGTAGCAATGTGCTATCACCATGAAAAAAAACATTTGTAGGGATTATATTCTACACAAAGTCATATTTATGTTTAATGTCAGATTAATCCACTCTGAACTTTCAAACATTCTGCTAGTTTTAAAGCTAAGCATTACGAATGACTACAGTCTTAAACATGTTTGCATCCCCACAATATGACGACTTATTTCTACATTGGAACAAATATCATAAATCTCTGTGCATCTTTCTTTCACAGTAAGGCCATGTTGATTTGATTATATGGATGACATCCTCTGGGAACTCCAAAATTGATGCGAGCGAGCGAATAAAAAAAAAGTTTGGCAAAAAAAAAAAAGTTGCCTCCAGTGTGAAATCAAAGTGGCCAGGAAGGTTGAACATAGGACTAAACACACATAGCATGGTATACCAACACTTAGGGACCAGTACATTATACAGGAGCAAGACATTTTTTTCTTCTTGGACCTATCCGAAAAAAACAGACCTGAAAAAAAATCAGAGGAACAGGTTTCGCCAATTACAAAATGGACACACTATGTCGGCAGGCATTTGGGGTCATACCGGGGGCCAAGAAGACAGCAAGAGGAAGTCAAGTAGAGTTTATAGTCAATTGAACCAAGTTTCTACAGTCAAAGGTACAAAGACAGTTAGCCCGTATTACTTGGAGATGGGATTTGTAAATG
>NC_049991.1:20293115-20300867 GCF_000003815.2 Branchiostoma floridae | reverse complement strand
GAATAGCAGAAACTGAAAAACGTTCGCAGAGGATGTCATCCATATAATCAAATCAACATGGCCTTACTGTGAAAGAAAGATGCACAGAGATTTATGATATTTGTTCCAATGTAGAAATAAGTCGTCATATTGTGGGGATGCAAACATGTTTAAGACTGTAGTCATTCGTAATGCTTAGCTTTAAAACTAGCAGAATGTTTGAAAGTTCAGAGTGGATTAATCTGACATTAAACATAAATATGACTTTGTGTAGTATATAATCCCTACGAATGTTTTTTTTCATGGTGATAGCACATTGCTACATCGGTTCTATAAAAACAAAGACTGTGTATCACTGTTGTCAAGAACATGATTTGTGGAAAAGTCAGTGGAATACAACCTACTTTCAGGGACATGTACCTTCACTGTTAAAATACCCGAACTCGAACTGTCCAAACATGCATTTGATAGACAATATATTCGTTTGTATTCCTTGTCAATTTCAATTTCAGAACAAATTTACTTTGCAACTTATGACAGTTCAAAGAGAGCACAAAATGATATATCATCAAAATCATGAAAATTGACCCACTTTAACGGACAATTGCTTAGCAACAAAACAAGAACCCAAACTCTACAAGCATGACCTTGAGAAACAATATCTTGGTTTACATTTCAGGTAAATTCTAGTTACAGAACAATTTTGGCTTGTGAGTTATGATTGTTCGAAGATGATGCAAAATAAGGTATTTTATCAAAATCATGAAAATTGACCCACTTTAAAGGACAATTACGTAGCAACGAAACAAGAACCCGAACTTTACAAACATGCACTTGTTAGACAATACATTGGTTTATAATCCATGTAAATTTTAATTGCAGAGCAACTTTGGTATGGGACTTATGATTGTTTAAAGAGAGCACAAAATGACATATTATCAAAATCATGAAATTTGACCCACTTCGATGGACGATTGCGTAGCAACAAAACAAGAACCCAAACTTTGCTAGCATTCATCTAATAGCCCTATAGTAGGTTATTATTTGTAGTAAATTGCAAGCGAAAATATTTTATACTTATGGACTTTCAGCGCTTTGAAGTTGGGCAAAATTTCAGATTCTTTAAAACCTGAAAACAGTGTATTGTATTCAGGCTGCCCAGGGCCTTAGAATTTACAGGAGATTAACTTTACTGCTGTTTCATACAAGTTTAGGCATTGCTCTGATCAGCATATTCTGCCTTTGTTGTTTAGTTAAAGCATTGTTCAGTGATAGTGCCCTAAAGTTGGCAAATTTTCATGTTTTTGACATGCCCAAATCCGGCAAAATGGCCCCAAAACTTCTTTGGCCTGTTGCCATGGCAACTTCTGAGAAGCAAGAAAGCTATTTTGAGGGGTTGTGTACCAAGTACTATCACTGTGCAAAAAAGGAGCCAAATCTATTTTTTGACCGGTGCCACCATTGTTTGACCCTTACAGACATTCGCTCTTAAGTTTTTTAAGTTTCTATGTTGGAAAAATCTTCCTGAAAATTCAGTGATGGCACCAAAATTACGTGAACATTTTAGCTGTGGACACATTCAAGATTGGACAAACTCACAGGGAATCCAGTGATGTGTATAAACAACACAGGCCAGAAATGACAGGGCACTTTAATAACTAATAACTTGTAAAGCTGCCAAAAACATGGACACTAGCATTCTTTCTATTATACCAGGCAAAATAACTCTGCTACTGTAGCTTCCATAGCAGGTTTTCTGGGGCCCGGCTTTTTTTTGGCTTATAATACACTTTAGCTACCCATTTCATTTAGTACTAGGTTGCTTGACCATAGGCCCCGTTGTACAAAAAGGACTAGCCAGCAAAAGTGTACTATGAGTCAAAAAAAGACCCCAGAGAGGCTGCTATGGAGGCTATTGCTCCTCTTCGCTTTAGCAGTGATATGGCTATTGATAATGATAGTAGCGTACTACTAGCGAAGAGGACAGAAGAGACTCGGGAGCTATAATACGGCTGGATACCAGGCCATGTTGATAGAGCAAGGTTTAGGAAATAGATCTTTTCAACACCCTTGGATAGAAAAATGATAGATATCACTTCATTGGAACCAAAGCTACAAATATGGCAACCACCAATTTCTTATACTGTAGAGAAAGTTTAGATAAAGATGTTGCAAAAAAATGAACAATAGCAAAGTGCTCAATAGCTTTCATTAGTCCCTGAGCCAGAACCAGAAGCATGACTATCATGTCTTCTGTTTTTAGTCTAAGAAAATACTTCATCCCCCACATTCTTTCTTTTTCCTCAAGTTTCTATACCTTTTGAGGTGCTTACTCAGTTTGTTCCTTCCAAGACAATCACCGACCATTCCCAGTATCCTATAGCCTGGTATCAACTCTCCTACCACTGCTAGAGTCATCATTGGGCAGCAAAATAAAGCACTGGACTAAGTCCCCTTTGCAGACTTGCTCAAACACCTGCATTTATGTTTTTGAGGAGCACGATTTGCATATTTCATTATGGGCTAGGTTTATGCCAGAGGGTCTATTTGCCATGCATCAGTGCTCTCCACAAGAAAATAAACGCCTGCACTCCAAGAAGTCTGCAACTGAGGCTAGTCTGGACAAAAGCTACCACATGCTACCCTTTCCTCATTGACATTACAATTCATAGACACAGACAACCAGTAACATACAACATGTAAAGATCTTTTTAACTTTATTCTCAGAAGTTCAATTCAATTCAGTTTATCCTCAGAAACAACCAAGAAGTTTGGTCCACATTGTGAAGTAAAGTCTGTAGCATCAGTTAATCCTTAGTCTGTCCTTTGGCACATCTTCTCTGCTTTTTGGTAAGTTTCCCACCCTTCTTGTGCTTGAACTTGACTTTGCTCCTGGCATCAATCTTGTGATGTGGTCTTTTCTTTAGGTGTTTCTTACTGCCAGACATGACTGGTGCTTTGAATTTCCATTTCTTGGGGTTCTTCCCAGTTCTTTGTTCTGAGGGGGACTCTTCCGGGTCCTTTTCTTCCTCAGAGTCGCTATTGTTTGTGGGAGGCTTGACTGTTGTGTCTTCTTCTGCATAATCAATCTGTAACGGTTCATTCTTGTTAAAATTACATTATAAGAAGTGTGGAATAGATGAATACTAGACAAACATTTGTTAATCTATTTAGAAAATTGAATAAAATAGAGATATTCTTGAAAAAATGTGCTGTAGACACATTTGCATATGCACGTGGATTCCTACAAACCAACTGTCACGTTTAACGGATGCCAAAAAGTTCAGTTGTGTGTGTTTTGAATCTCTCTTGATGATAGCATCAAAAGAATTTTTACAGTGAGAGCAAAGTAGACAACTTCACATAATGGAGGATAAATATAAGGAAGAACAATGACAGACCTTGTTGGTACCCAGACCGCGACCTCCTCGGTCAGTCAGGTCCAAGTCTGCTATTGTTGTCACGGTAACGGTGTGGCCTGGGTGTTCTATCACCTTCTGTTCTGTCTCCAAGTCATCCAAATCTGAAATTTCACAAATCCACCATCAAACATACAGTATGTGCGAAAACAAATACAAAAGGGTGAGTGAGTGAGTGAGCATGTGTCTGAGTAAGTTAATGAGTGAGTGAGTGACTGACTAAGTTAATGAATGAATCAATGAATGAGTGAGTCTGGTGTCATCTGTATCATAGTAGACAACGGAGATCTAATTTTCTCCAATAATTGTTAACTACACTATCACTGTATCAGTAATAAGGGATAACTGAGATACTTCACCTGGTACTTTGGGGATATGGACCATCCTTTCCTCTAGCCATTGCTTCTTCTGTAAGATACAATAAGTAAAGCTAATTAATCAACTTTGTTCACATGGTTAATGATGTTCTTTTTAACCACGATCTGCACTTAAGATTGTGAGATCATTCCCGTTACAAACTGTTAAGTTTATGATAATAAGGAACTTAAATTCAAATTTAAGTCAACTCAAATTTAAATTGCTGATGAACAGTGTGATGAATTGTGGGGAAATAGAATAAAGTTGATGACCCCTGACAGTAAGCTTTTAACAATTGCATCACATTGCATGAGTGCACTCCAAATCATGGGCTAGCTTACTATTACTTCTAACCTAATTCTCTACTCACATCTAAAAAAAAAATGTCACGTCACCTTTGCCTTTATCCTTTTCATTTCATTTTTCACTCTGTTGTCAAACTCCTCCTTGGCCCTCTTTCTCCGAGCATCCTTCCTCTTTTTGAACCCAGTCAGGTACTCTCTGAAATCAGCACAGATTGAGAAGAAAGTCACACAAACATTCTGTACATAATTAATCAGAACTACAGGTACAACAACACGACTTTCCTCACTTCACTCGGGTTAAAATGAGTACTTAGCTTCCACTAGGTCCATCCTTTAGATAGGACATCAAAACTGAAATGGCGGTCCTATGTTCGGGGAGAGGCACACCTAAAGCACATTAAAGAACCCGCCACACTTATCGAAAAGAGTAGCGGACCTTCCTGGTGTGAGAGGATCAAACCTTACAGTCCAGTCTCTGGGTTGACATCCTGCAAAGGTGATAGTAACCTAATTGCACCTGCATCTAATTCTAAAGGAGAGCTGTTGCGAGAGGCCACTTTGCATGAACATTGAACAGCAATGTTCCTTCAAAGAGGTGGGTCACTTTTAATTTGTGCTAATATTGTTTATTTGAGAAACAAAATGTTGCCAGCCATTCTAAAACTAAAAAAGATGTATAGATCTTTTATTAAAATTGTACATACCCATTCCCAACATAATTTAGTTAAGTAACACCCACAATCCAGAACATACATAAAATATTTTATGAAAAGTTAAACATGATTTCTCAAATCCAACAATAACTCAATTTTTCACAGAGTTAATGAGGTGCGTCATGCATAGGCAAAGTACACACAATGTCATATCATCTCACATGTACAACTTACTAGTACTCTCTGAGAAGAGCGAGCCGGTAAAAATCCCGACCACTACGATCTCCGCAACCCAACCTCTGCTTGGAGAATACGACAGTACAAGCACATGCATGTGTGCTCTCCGTGTTTACGCCTCTCGAAATGTTTACTCAACAGTACAACACAAGAACAGCCAAACCTCACAAAACTTCGCTATAATAGTCTTCGATAGTTTAGCTAACTTCCGAGCTAGAAACCGACCTCCTTGCGTCCTCGTCAAACACGAGAGCGACCTTAGTTTTCTTGTTCTTCCCACGCCGACCTCCTCCGCCGGAATGTCTCAGCGCCATTTTGTATTGTCCTCGCAGTGCACGTCGGGACATCAAGCCTTTTTATATGATCCCGTCCGTTCCGCAGATGTTTACTATTTTGTTTTCTCTGTAAACAAACTTCTTATTTCATGGGAAAAATTTTCAACATCAACAATTTTGTCGCGAATCAGCCCCTGTGTTTTGTGTATATTCCCGCCAGACAATCAAATACATAAAACTTTATTGGATTGGTTGAATAAGGTGAATAATTGCGATGGTAGCCAATCAGCGCTACCGTTACTAAGTCTCAGGGTGGGTGCTCAAAATGGCGTCTGGTATAAATACAAAGTGCCACCAAACTTTCTTTTTCCGCCTCCATGCCTTCGCGGGCAGGGTGTGAATCGGGGCATGGGTCGGTCGGTGAGCTTTCGGGCCGGTTCAGATTCGTAAAAACCGATGTTTGTGGACGGAGAGAGGAGTAGAAGCGAAGGAGGGGCGATTTTGTGGAGAAATTCGTCTGCTGCGGAGATTTGGTGGTGGTGTTATCGTGGGTCCTTGATCCCTGATCTCATCTAAATCCGCGACAACAAGGAAACGGATATAAGGGCTAAATCCCGTCTCCTGGGAACAGCCAGGTCGCCATGGCTACCAGGTGATGTACACTTTGCGTCCTGTTAGTTTAGTAAAGAAGTAAAAAGTAAATAAATAATTTGAATAGACAAATAAATAAACAAAATTTTGTAAACATATCCAGATCATGACATGTTATAATTTTAGTCACGTTTAACTGGGATTAGGTGTTTATTTGGGAGAACCAAAACAGCCTGCATTTTAGTTTTATTTAGGTACCATTTATTTGTTATATTTCATGATATGATTTATCATATTTAGTTATATTTTTATTATTTTATTAATATATCGGTAGAAATATTATAAAATAGAAACATAAAAATATAAAAATATAGCTGTACCTGGAAGCCTTTTACAATTGCAGTACTAGTTACTGGTATCCTGGCCTCGTGTGTTGTTCAGTATGGCAATTGCATACACAGATGTATGATCATTTCACTTACACTTTCACTTTACTTATTTACTTTATAGTGAACTAAGAAGACCTTGACTAAATTTTGACAGTTCCATGTAGATAGATATAACATAGATTTTACTATATATTAAAGTATGTGATGATGGTGATTATGATACTATCATCTGATACCAGGGTTGGACAGGTCCACTTAAGCCCCATTGTCCCGGGCAAGTGAAAGTGCTGATTGGGCAAGTGCATGTCCTACCGAGATTTTTCCATTGAGTGAGATTTTGATACTTTTACAGCGATGGCATCAAACATTGGTCAACACAGAAAAACAGAGCCAATAACAAGGATTTCATTGATGGAAGTGAAAATAAATAGAAAAATGTAATTTAGATTTTGGGCAAGTGAAAAGTTGGTTCGGGCAAGTAATTCTTTTATGTGCTTGCCCGATAGGACAAGTGAATTTCAGAAAACTTGTCCAACCCTGTGATGCTTTGTGAACAACATTCTCTGTTCCCTGTCTCCTCCAGACTGGACCGCCTGTTCACCCTGCTGGACACGGGTTCGACTCCCGTCATCAGGAAGTCCGCAGCGCTGCAGATCGGACAGGTGCAGAAGCTGCATCCACACGAGCTGCACAACCTGCTGGCTAAGGTACGATGAGAAACTGTCACCTAGTCCCATCCTCATCTACTGAGGGTCAGGGACCATGGTTGCCTCTAGCACTAGTCTCCAAGTGCCTCCTCCGTCCTTCCCTGTTCTTTGCCTTCTGTGTGCTAGTGATCTGCCTGTCCATTCCCTGATGTTGAAACTGTAGTTGTTTATTTATCATTTATTTACTTCATCTTGTGAGCTCCTGGATAGCACCTTCAGCATTTTTTGCTGATTTTCAAGTGGGCCCAGGTAACAAAGCAGTAAAAGAAAGTGCAAAATCATATGGCAAAATCATTCATGATTAAACTAATGACATGACATAAATTGAGAAATTATACAATAAATCTAATGAAGGGATGATTACACATTGTATAAATGATTGAACAGAAGCAATTCACAAAACAAATCAAAAATGTCAAATCAAAAACATATCAACAAAATGAAGTTCTAAGTCCATTCTAAGTTCAGATATTATATAGCCCAGGACCTTGCCAGTTCCACCTCCTCTCCTGTCATAACTACTTTATTTAGCAACCTTTGCATGTGACGTTTTTTAGGAGACAAACACTTTTAGCACATTTAAGAAACCACAAGACTTATCGAGCTTTTTTAATCATGAATACTAGTTTAACTTTAACTTAAGTTTCATATCAAATAGTCACTAGACATCCAAGCATCAAGCACTAGACACAATGGAACATTATTTAATCATGTTTCCACCCTGTTTGTGTCAGGTGCTGACATTCCTGCGCAGTGATAACTGGGACACCAGGATCGCTGCTGGTCAGGCCATCGAGGCTATCGCCAGGAACGTACCACTGTGGGAGCCACGGGGGGTGG